>NC_048307.1:62149414-62276606 GCF_013100865.1 Trachemys scripta elegans | reverse complement strand
AAGCTTATGCCCAAATAAATCTGTTAGTCTTTAAGGTGCCACCAGACTCCTTGTTGTTCACAGACTAACACGGCTACCCCCTGATACTATAATCAAGATGTATGCAGAACCAACTTCATGAAGTTCACAGGGTTTTCTCATACAGGTATAATTTTCCTGGGAATCTGAGAAATATTTAGATTAGCTAGATAGATAGATATGTGTGAAGAAAGGAGGAATGACATGGAAATATAAATAAGGAAGAAGGAAATTAGATTCTCCATGGAATATGGTTCTTGAAGGAGGAGAGGCAAGTCAGTCTATCTCCATGTAAAGCTTAAAACCCCCATCTAGGTAGTAAATAAATGCAAATTAATTTAAAGCATAGCTGTGTTTATGAAGAAGCGTGAAGACAAAAATAACCCCTAAAACTATGCCTAAAGCTGTCTATTATTCCACCGATTTCTTTGTAGAATGCTCCATGTCCTAATTTCCCACACTTCCTTTTTGGAGTGAGGTCGAAGTCATCCACAGCCATAGAAAAAAACTTCTACAGAAGAAGCCCAAATGATATTTCTCACTTCGGAATTTTATTTGAATAAACCCTGATAGAAATATTTATTTACCATAGCTATGCAACATATGATAGGAAAACACAGACATTTTCCTGTAACCTCAGCAATCAGAATGAATATTCCCTATTGTGGAAAATGGATAACTGCTTAGCCAGCATGACATCATTCTTGGATAAGGGATTTTTCTCTTTGAATGGGCTTTTTTTTTTTATACCTAGGTATATTTACATTTTGCATTTCATGCAAGTTTTTTTCTCTGGGTTTAGGTAATTGCTTTGGCGAAGAAAAATAGTGGCTGCTTGTTAATGTTATTAAGGATATATTAGTATTTTTGAAATATGCTTTTCTGTTTTACAAATCATCTTAATCAAGGTTTATTATGAATATACTGTCAATAATAATATCTTAAATGTTTTCCTGGAATGAAAAAAATTCTCATTTTGCTAATGCATCATGTGACTAAAAATATTTAATTGACCTAATGTCTCTGAACAGTTAAAATTGTTCTATTAGTTTCTTCTGGAATAAGACTCCTAAATTAATCATGGAGGAAAAAAATAAAATAGCATCTTTTCAAAATCTCTGGTCCTGATCCTTTGATATGTTAAAGCTCCTTTTTGCAGCTCTGGCTGTGTAAAGAAGCCTTAAAGAGAGAGTAAATATAATTTATGCTCACTTTAAGGTACCTGGGCAGAGCGGTAAGCTGAATTCAGTTGTTCAGAGAAACTTTTTTGCCTTAATATTTTTTTTTAAATTAATTCACTTGAGAATACTGCATCTTTTGGCCAAAACTTGACAAATTAAATGATGTAAAGATTAATATTATCTAGCGTCACACAGTTAAAATATTTTGTTCTAATTAACATTTTCTGGAAAGATGACTAAATTACCTTTCTATTAAAGATTAATGTTCCGGATAGACTTGATGGCTTAGTAGTCCACCATAAATCATATTGGGATGATACTTGAAGAAGAATTCATTTAAGTTTATTAATTGCAAATATATATCTGGACACACACGCACATCATTGCACTAGCCGCAGCAGCAGCAAAGAGCATCTACTGATCCAAAGCACTAATAGTTTTTAAATTACAAAATATAATTTTTATACACTACATTAGAGGGTGAGTAAAGCAGACTAGCCTCCGGGCTAAGTTTCACAGCTGGCACTTAGGCATTAGACAAACACTCACTGACCTTTGCGGCATTATGGAAATACTGTGTTTACAAGAATAAACTTCATCCTTTCCCTTAGGCAGTTACGCAGCTAGGCATTAATGTTCCCTGACCCAGCTCAGCTTTGAAGGGGGCACATGCCAACTAGAAAATCTAAGTTCCCAGTGGGCAGTGACACAAAATCTCTGCAAGTATAAGCTCCAAGGGTTTCACCAATGCTTTTCCAAGGCTTTTATTTTTATTTATTTATTTTGTTGTTTTGTTATTTTATGTTATGTAATGTGTACATTTAGGACCTGGTTCTGCCACCTTTACTCACACAGGGCAGTTCTTTACTCCACAAATAATCCTGACTCATTTGAAGGGGATTTAACGTTGCCACTGATTTCAATGTCAGTGAGGATGATTGAGTGGAGCCCTTATTTATTTCATTGGATAGGGTTCCCATATGATAGGCCACAATTCAGCAAAACATTTAAGCATGTGCTTAAGTACCTTTGACTTCAAGTATGTGCTACAGTGCATTGCTGAACTGAGGTCATATCTTTTTAGAAACACTTATAGACACAAAATTTAAGTGGTCATTTGATTTTTGTCCATCTCCAACAGAAGATTATTGACTGCGATGAGCAGAATTTCGGTGCCACACCCAGGACTAAAGTAAGATTAAAAGCTGTTAAAGAAATCTGAGTTCCACAGCTGTCTTTTCAATAGGACTCATGCTATCCTATTGCACTGGGATGGACTTTGTAATCGAAGAACAAATGAAAATTGTAGTAGTACCATCGGTCTGTGTTATGTTAGCTGTTGATAGGTAGGGATGGTTAAAAAATTTCTAAACATTCAAAATTTGATTTAAAAAAATGAGGAAATGTCTGCCAAAAAAAAAATGGAATATTTTTGTCCATTCTTTGACTGGCAAAATGTTTAAAATCCCTGAAATTTAGCTGTAGCCAGAAAAAAAATCAATAACATTTCCCCCATGTTTTCCTATTTTTCAGTCAGATGCGCTGATGGGTAAATTACAGTGGTACCACAAATACTACAAGCAAATCAAAGATTTCACTCGTCCCCACAGTCAAATATAGTATTTCATATCTTGTGGCTTACTGGGAGTGGAGCACAACAAATCCTGCAAAATATGTTCAGGGGATAGCCATTAACTTTTTTTAAAAAATTTTCTTCTAATTTATTTGTGCCTCTTTTGGTATTTCTTTCCATGAAGATCCTAGTGTACTGGAATGCTCACACCAGTAGTCTATTGGGTTTGTACAAGGTGATGGTGGGAAAGCAAAATTAGGTCTAATTGTGTGTGTCAACACAATGTGATGGTTAAGAATTAATGTGTACAGAACGCAGGAAAATTTACAAATTGATTTCCTACAGCAACATTTGGAAAAACATCAATGGCTTATAGTATTATATTTCTGTCTATCTATCTAAATATCAGGCCAAATTCTGGTCTCAGTTACTCTCTGGAAGGCAGAGGGGTTGTTCGGGTGTAACGAAAAGCAGAATTTAGCTCCTCATTTTCATTTCTAGCAAATCTTTCATTGTCTTTTTTTTCTGCTCCGCAAGAAAAATCAACACTCAATACCTCATTTGTCTGTTTGTTGGAAAAGCAAGTTGTTTTATTTTTAAAACTGTAATCAATAATCTAGAGTATAGAAAGTATATTTGGAGTCAGGCTTTAGGCTTCTTATTAAGGGATCTGGGATACTGAGATAAAGGAAACCAATGAAGGTGTTCAAAGTTGAACCCAGTAACAGGCACTGATATTTATTTGTACCTTTATTTGAGTGCTTCATGTTCACAACCATTACCACACCACCCATTATGAGACTTGAATTTGAAGGCTGTCTGTATTTAATTGCAGAAGAAACAATAACCTATAGCCTGATCTGATACAGGTGACATTTGCCCTGTTCACTAGGGAGCAGCTCTTTAAAGTGTTTGAAAGAACAACTGCCTACTGCACTAATTTAATGGTTGCTTTGAAATTTTTGTGCAGATACAGTTATGTACAACATGGTTGCAAGGGAAAAAAGAAAAGAAAAGAAAATCAAAAGGGGTTAACGTTTAGCCCTGTTTGTAGGGAATTATATGTGCAACTCCTGTCACTGTTTATGGAAGGTTTTGTGTCCAATTCCCCCATGCTGTGCTGAGATTTTATCCCGCCACATAGCTCAAGTTCTAGCAGCAATTTTTAGCACTCTCATATATATTTAGCATTGTAATTTTCATATGGTGAGAAATGCTGTAAATGGTTTATAGAGAATGAAAGCATGTTGCTTTGCTATCTCTGGTCTCTTCTATTTTAACTCTGATACAGATGGGATTCAGCACGTGACCATTTTGATACTTCAGTGCAACACAATTCATTATTTTGTAAATTTTAATATTTCCCTTCACATATAAGCATCCCAAGACACTCCACAAATGTAACAAAGCAACAGGCTACAGAATTTAATTTCAGTTAAAAACAACTGAGATACTCCTAAAAAGAAGCAATAATGAGTCTTGCCTTCAGTCTTATGTATTATTTATTTATTCAATTAATTTACAATTTACACTATGTTTATCGCAGCTCTCTCAGATTCTGCACTCATTAAATTGATGGTAAAACATTCATTTCAAAGGCTGCAAGATTGGGTGCGTATTTACAGCAGGACTAACTCTTAAGTGTTAAGGTTGTATAACAGTTTCCATTTCAACATAGTGTCATTCCATATGGTTTTAGACCTTATTTCTAATGGGCTGAAATTTTCAGAGTTTTGGGGCCTGATCCTACTCCCGTTGATGACCCTGACTGAAAGCCCATGAAAAATCAAGGGAATGACCCATATTGACTTCAGGGGCTTTGAATCAGGTCTAAAATAGCTTTTTTTACATTGACTTCAGTGGGAGATGGATAAGGATCTCAGTTTCTGCCTGAATATGTGAGTTTGTGTGTGCACACATTGTGTTTAAAGTGAAACCTCCCAGCCCACTGCCAGAGACACTGCGCTGGCGGGAGCCAGGGAAAGCCAGATTGCCAAGAGCCTTTCATGCTGGCAGGCAGGGAGTTGTCATTTCCATTTTCTTGATGGAAAATCAAAAATTTTCAACAAAATTGAAATTTTCTCATGGAAAATTTGATTCTGTGACAAGGGCATTTGCCATCAGCAAATCATTAAGCCAGGGAATTCCCAATCAGCTCTAATAATATTACCGACAAGCAGAACAGTAGACCCAGATGACCACAATGCACAGAAGAAGCTCGGATAAACACCTTAGAACAAGCTTCAGTCATGTAACTGAAAACCAGAGTAATTAACATTGCCAGCTATTATGAAAAAATGATGCAACCGTAAAGATTTCTGAAAGTGGAGCAAGTACATCAGGTTTAGAGTTAATGGTTTTTTCTGAAATCTCCACTAGCCAGTCTCTGTGGGAATGGAAACAGAAACTGTATATTCTTTTCTAACAGAGAAGAAACATTATCTTTTCAAACTGTATTTCCAGGTATAAAAGGCAGTACAGCTAGAGGCAAAATTAAAACTGTGAGGGAAAAGTAAGTCTAATATATGGCCAACTGTAGCAAGCCAAGTAAAGCAGACAAATAATAATTCCGATGATAGCAGGGAACTTTCACAGGCCTCAGACATGAAAGCCTTCAATGTTTTCACAGTCAGGCAAAACCCTGAAGACATGTGGCTTTAATCCTTTGGGGGTGCAAGAGAACTCTGGGGAAGAAACCATCTTTGTAGACAGACAGCAGAACTCTGGGGAGGCATCAGACTCTTCAGACAAGCAACAGAACCCCAGGGAGGCAGCAAATCTCCAAAGAGGTAGCAACTTCTGCAAACAGGCATGCAGGAGCTAACAAAGCAGCAGGCTTTGCACACATACACACATATATAGAAATTGCAGGACATAATCAAGGTCTACAATGGGATTCAATAAAGGCCGCAAGCCTGGAAATAATAATCTTTTATTCTCCAAACAAAAAGAACACAACTTTCCACACAATTATTTCCCTTCAATGATTTTCTCAGAAACAATTAATCAAACTCTGTCCTTCTTCCACTTCCTAAAATATTACATCACAAATTTTCAGGTACAGAGAACATTTCAGCTTGAGGTTTCTTGGGTCTCACAGTGTGTTTCTTCTCTCTACTCTGCTTCACATTAACATCCATTTACATAAACAAGAATTCCAGTTTTGAGATTTACCTGTGTACCCAAGTGAAAAGGTCTCAGCAACAGTCAGCTTTGGTGCTCTGAGCATGCTCAGTCCTTGGGAATAATTCATTAGCAAATATGCAAAAAAGGCGACTCTTCCCAATTTTCCTGGCCTTACTATCTCATTCCCCCCAGTAGGGTAAATTTGGCCTTATAAAAATGTCAGACACAGGTTAACCAAGGGAATTCCACAAATCAATGCAGGGGATTTCAGCTGGCTGGAACACTGGATGACAAACTCTAACAATAATATCAAATGTTTTAACATGAATGTCTTGCACAGATGCTTTACATGAACTAACATTTAAGAAGAGCATTCATACTTCACTTCCTAATTTTAAAGGGCCCAGGATCCGCAATACATATTCATGTGGGTAGTACTGTTGAGTTCATTGGGACTACTCTTGTAATTAGGTAATACTCCGTGTGGATTGCAGAATTGGACCGTTTGTTACTTGGGAAACAAAGAACCAGATTCTTCCATCCTGACTCTCATATTGAATATTACCTGACTCCACAAGTAGACCCACAATGGGGAAAGATGTAAGCCTTCCAGCCAGCATAATTCAATGATGAAAAAAGTGCATAAGCTTGCATGTATTGTACTTCTTATATATCTTGCACCCTCTTCCTCTACTTCTTCCATAAGCTCTTTGATGATAAAGCACCGTGGATAAATACAGAATTGCTCCTGTAACTAATACACAGCAGAAAACTTTCACCACTTTAACACTACTGATTTATGGCATTTAAAGTGACAGTAAAGGAAGATTCCCCTCCATCCTTTCCTGCACAAAGGTTTGTGAAAAGAGGGATATGTTCTGCCACAACTTGAATTGTCACCAGGCATTTAACCCGTCCACTTTCTGCACATGTAAAGAACACATCTAATGTAGTAATAAGTGAAACATGGGGACCTTTTCACGAGGAAGATTCTGCTCTAGCTGTTGCAGATCCTGCTCCTGCTGCTGGTGTGGCAGCTCCTGATATACTGTAGCTTCTGACATTGATAGTGATGAGTGGTGTGTAATGTCAGTTCAAGACCTACAACATATTAGTGAAAAGGAATCCTCTGAACATGAATCCCATGACACCACAGCAGCACTTAAGAGCCCTGACTTTCCTGACTAGGAGATGACTGACTAAAAGACCAAGCATCGAATTAATTTATTGCCAAGCTGGTGTAAAACTGGAAAAACAAAGACTTACTTGTTTTCAGTGTTACCCTGATGTTAAAGCACATTTTTTGACAGAGGAAATTATTCTGAAGAGACACAGCCAGGGTTGGTAGGCCCAAAGTGACATTTTTGTATCTGTTTGCAAGATACACACAAACACCAGTGTTCTTGTTCTAGCGTATTCCAGTATCCTAGAACTCAGGAGTGACCCTACAATAACTCAAATGAGACTGAGTTTAAGTCTGTCCCTACATTTTGTTGCTCAGGTCTAGATCTGAGGTGAGCTTTATAGACATTTATGAACACAGGGCCCTGCATGGGGTGGAACATCTCCTGTCAGTAATGGCAGTTGAAGGGTTGAAGGAGGTGCCCAGCACCTTGCAGGCTCAGTTTGATAAGCAAAATTATTTCCCATCTTTTTTGGAATGTAACTTTGTTTCTCTTTGGCATAGCCAATATGTTCAGAGTGGCCTTTATTTTGTTATAGATGTGTTTTCTAATTACATTATTGAATTAATAGAAGAGCAGTTTTTATTTATTTCCTATTAGAGACCTTGAAGTTCCTTTTAGTTGGATCAGTTTTCTTTTAATGACCCTTCATAGTTAAGTGTTAATCCTGAAGGACCTGTTCCGACTGTCACTGACACCATAGAAAGTTCAGCAGGAGAGATTCAGATTCCTATTGTTCTGTAAAAACAACAAGGAGTCCTTGTGGCACCTTAGCCTCTAGAGTCCTCATTGTTTTTATTGTTCTGTGTTGCAAGTCGATGATGTTTCACAGTCAAATTTTGTAAAAAGCAATTAAGAATAAGTTCACTGGCAAAGCAGCACTACAGTAGGACCCTGATTTTATGAACTAATTGGGGTTGAGAAGCTCATAAAACCGAAAAGTTCATAAGATAGAACATCTCAAAATTACAGTAGGTCTGGTGCATAAATTACAGTATAATGCACTGCATGGCTTGCTTCTTGTCCTCCAAAGCACTGGAAAGCAATTTCCAGTGCATTTTGTTGAAGAATGGTGTACCTATCAGGCTTCAGGAAGTGAAAGGGTCCCCCCCCAGCTTAAGGGGAGGATCCAGAGGGCCTGAAACTCAAATGATTACGGAGGACAACTAATGTAAAAACAGGGACAGGATTGCGGTCAAAGGGTCAAAAGAAGGGACCCTGACGGGGACACCGAGCAGAGAACCCTGGACAGCACCCACTGCATTGAAGGCACTGGAATGTGAAAGGTTGTTGACTTGCTCTTCATCAACATCACTTTCATTAGCTGATTCTTCCCCCCAACCCCCCCCGGAGAAAAAGGTTCCTACAGCTGGTCATTTGTAAGATTAGAGCTCATAAAGTTCAGGTTCTGCTGCATTCTAAAATCATATCAATTGATCCAATAAAGATCTTTGTTTTCGTACGAAATGCTCTTTTAGAAGTTTTCTAGTAACCTACACTGCTGATAAAACAATAGATACTTATTGTTGTGTTGCTTTATTATTTTGCTGGTGATATATCCAATGGATGCTCAGAAGCTGTCAGCAACAACGAGCTAAAGGTGTGTTCATGCTAACATCTCTGATACCTTATCTGATACATTATTTAACAGAGGAACTGGGAGAACTCACCTTAGGAAATAGCTCAGTGTCTGTTGCTGAGTTTTCTGAGGCTGCCTGATTCAAGGGATTCCTTGTACCCCTTTGTAACAGTTGACCAACTTCACTAAAACGTGAAAAAATCACCTCAAACAGCAAGTGCATAAGACTGTGATTGATTGAAACTTTGCTAGTGTATAAATTAGCTATACATGTGGTTTTTAAATTCAATTTAGTACTGAGAATCTAACCTTGGGGGTTTGAAATAATGGGACATTAATTTCACTGCCTTTTACAAACTACCGTGGAACATAAGTAAATGACAAAGATGAATAAAATAAGAATGATCAATGGTTTATGGTTGGTATTTTTAAAAAAATAATGTTACTGCCATTGAAAACCTAAGTGAAATGAATTTGGTCATTTCAGTTTAGTCCCTGGTGAACAATAGTCCACATTTCAAAAGCATCACACATAATTTGGCAAAATGGGCAGCTTCTGCTCAGATGTGGCTTAGGGCTGAGTAAGCAGGCAATTCCCCTAGTGAGAATGCTTCTTTCCTTCAGGGTTAAGGTCAATGGCTAGCCAGTGTGGGGTAGGGAAGCTTTGTCTGCTTGCATTTCACCTGAACTATAGATACAGCATTTCGGTTGCCAGAGCCAGTCTTCCAGTGCTCACAAGAGTATTCACAGTCTCTCCTCAGCACACTTGACTCCCCAAATTAGTGTAACCTTCTCTCTCTCTCTCCAGCTCTTTCTATTCCATTTTATTATCCTTGTTTTACTTTTCCCTCCCATCTCCCTCCAAAGTCATCTTTCACCTTCTACTAGATCAAAAGGTTTCCCATTCTTGACCCAGAATTTAGCTGCTTTATATCCTAGTTTAATGGCAGAAAAAACGGGGCATCAATGGAAATGATAGAAAATCAAATTGAACAGATGTCAGAAAGCTCATCCAGCATTGTAAGTGTGTAGGATGGTCCATCAGTCAAGATTATGGAGATGAAAATGCTGAGATCATAAAAACAAACCACTTTAACTGTTTCCTATTCACTTCAGTGAGAACTTAGATTGCTCAGCTCTTCTCAGGCAGTGCTTAGGTCCTTGCAGCATCAAACCCACAGTCAGGTAGTTAAAAAGTTAAATCCCCTCATTTGCACATAGACCTAAAAGGACTCTATCATTTTGCAAATCGTACTTCTGTCCGAATAGCTTTGACCAACTGTTGTTGGCAGTAACACCTGAGATTGCCATAGCTGAAAGGGATGGGAGAAAAATCTCTCTTTTGCTCTTTTTTCAATTTTAATTTGTATATTTGGCAGCACTTTGTACGTAGTAAGTTTAATTATTTCCTTTGTGTCGTCAGTTAGTAACTTGGACCTTGACTCAGGAAATCAACATTATTCAAGAAGTGCAATTAAATACATGCCTGAAGTGAATTCATCCATAGAGGTAGCTTTAAGCATGTGCTTCAGCAGTCCCAGAATTGTAGACTTTTCCCCACTTCTCTTTGGGTGTTTCCCACAGCAACAAGGGAGAGAAATATCATTCACAAAACAGGAAAATATGATTGTAAAATTACAAAACTGGCAGGAAGATTCAGAGGCTGGTGTAGTGCTTCAAAGTATGTTTAACTAGGTTTTTTTTTAAATCGGTCTCAGTTTCTAGTTGATTTTTAATTGCAGGTGTAATTTAGGGGTCATTTTGAGGTTCATTTTACAATATAGTCCTTGGAGTGGAATGATGAGCTATAGATGGATCACATTAGAGAGGGACTGGCTCTTGGAAAGGAGGATCCTTAAGTGAAGTCAAACTTTTCTCCTTATTAGGATGTATTGTTCAGCCTTCTGTTAGTTTGTAGGTAGTTTGCAGATAGCAAAAAAACAAATGTACCCATCATTTTGTGGCTCTCCTCATATTCTTAATTGCTTCAACCAAGCCAGTCCAACTCATCTTTAATTGGAATGAAACTGTTAATCTTTCACACAGAGCACCCAACTGAGTCTTTGTATGCATTTGAATATGTAAAAGGGCTTTTGGCAGTTCAGAGTGTGTGTGGCATTAGCTGGATTTAGCTCATTAGCAAACCACAAAAGGCTCTGCTGACACTGTACTCTTCTGGGTAAAATACATGAGGCCAGCCTACACCCTGTGGATAAGTACAGAATAATAAACAGGCATAATAAACAGGCATTTATTAATAATTTTATCTGTCACATATACAGAGGGAGGGGGTGAGAAGTCAAAAGCTGTCATATGTTGTGACAAAAGAGGCATAATTAAAATGATAAGTGTCATGTGATTATAACCCTTGAAGAATTAATCTAGCATGAAACAACAATGGTATAAATACAACAGCATATGTTCCAAAAATTAATTTCACATAATAGGCAGCTGATGTAGCACTTAGATTCAATTATACATGGTTATACAATGACAGCTGATGCATGGAAAATACTGTACGGCACAATAATCCCATTATATATGAGTGAATAGATGAATAGCATTTGAATGAAAAACTTCCTTTAGTCCTACAGAACGTATGCCTGAGTGTGTGGGAATAGAGAGATAGAAAAACTAGAATTTGTGAAATTTTATATATATATATATATAGATAGATAGATAGATATAGATATATTCTAGTTTTTCTAGCTCTCTGTCTATTCCCACACACTCACACAAATGCTATAGTCTCTCTCTCTGTGTCTTTCTAATGCAGTTCCAATTTTCATGCAATTCATTTGTCCTCAAGGACACATTAACAAATAACTGTCAGGTTTTTAAAACATATGCAAATACACTACACACTTGTTTCCCTAACACTCTTACACATGCAGTTACACATTCTGCAAAAGCAGCATTTGCCAGTGCACTGGATAGAAACAAAAATGTTATGAATGCAAGTAAGCACCTCCATGTGAAAAATTGGCCTTAGTTTTTTTTTTTTTTAAACAGAGTTGTCTAATTTCATTATTTTTATTTTGCCCAGATTATTACCCTTCCAGTAGTATTAATATTGCCTGGCTCTCAGTTTGAAATCAAATGCAATAAAAATATGAAATACTACAGAAATGTCATGATTGGAATCCTTTTTTTCCCTTTAGCATTTAGTTCACTAGTTACTGAAATAAATGAATGAATTAATTTGGTTTATGTACATTGATATATTCATTTGGAAGCGTGAATTCATTTTGTAAGGTCAGTATTCTTTGTTCCTGGCACGCTAGATATGGAAATTTTGCACATAAATTTGACATGTTGGTGTCTTCTACTTAAACTGTTCATGTGCACAGGGGCTTTGCTTTACGTCTGTCTATTCACCTCGGCTCAGTTTGCGTGCCATGCAATGTCACATCCCAAGTTTCAGCTTGAGAGCACAATGTGCATCCAAAATTTTAAACCTGGAAGCACAGATAAGAATTCAGATGCACACAGATTACCTTCCAACAATGACAAAAATAAACTTATTCTGGAGAGAAACTATATCTATTGATTTTATGTTTGGCCCTGAAATCACTTTGTCTGCTCGTTAGGGCAATCAGAATGACCTGCCATATGTTTCCATAGTTGTGTTTCTTTCTTTCGAATTATGTAACTTTTAGTTATGAAACTGTGAACATATTTACCATTGACCAATGACATTTGATACTTTGGCGTCACAAGTGTTTCCAACTTCTCATTCCGAACAGATGGATGGAAACAAATTCTGCTCATTGTGTCTCAAAAGTCAATGTACTAGGCAGGGAGAAAAAACAATGGCAGCATTATAGCATTGTGACAAGAAAACAGCATGATCTACTCCTTGAAATTAGCGTTAAACTGTAAAATAACAATGTTCTGATTACAGTTCCAGACAAATCAATTTCAACATAGATGGAAAAATAGATATGGGTTAATCCTTACCACCACTCATATCAAAGCTGTTTTGAGAACAAACAACAAGTAATGAACAAAGTTTTTCTAATAAAGATTTGGTGAAGAAAACTATAGGACCTAACAAACAAAGCTGTTTTTCGGTCTACATGTTTGTATTTTCCATTATTTTGGTCCAAGTCCTATTCTTCAGCATCCTTAAATCATATAATAAGAAAGTTTAGGGTTATCTTATTAAACTGATTATTTTAAGAACAGATTAATTCTTATGGACTAAAACATGTAGTATAAACCAGTAAAAGTCAAATACAAAAAGCCCTCCTTGGCTTCTTGGGCAGCATAGCTATGCGTTGTTCCTCATTTGGGCTGGCTTGTAACTCCGAATGAGAAGAACTGGACAAGATTTTTGGCAGAAATAAGTTTAACGTTAGGCAGGCAAAGAATATTGTTATGGCAGAGGTCATGACATGGCAACGGTACACATAGTCTTACAAGTTCTTTTTCTAAGTGTGTGAACAAGTTTTTAGTCTTGGAATAAAATGCTTTATTGTTGTTAGTTTTCTGATGCAGTTTGTTTGGGGGAGCTGTGGTTAGCAGCATGTGAGTTTGCTCTCTGCCTTAATCTCTTGAACTAGAGTAAACTTGAGAGGAAGACTTGTTCCCTGAGAACTAGGCATTGGCATTGGGGATGAGATCCCAGAAAGAGGGGAAATGCCTCTGTGCTGTTTGTCACCACTTCTATTTAGGACTGTTGTAGATAATGCAAAATAAACAAGTTGCATTAAGAATATACCCAGACTTGATGTTACTGATTTCTCCTCCAGTGGAGGACGCCAACCTGCAATGCCCCAACATCTGCTACTGCTTGGTGGAAAGGTGAAAATATTTATTTGAAAATAAAAAATTAGAGTCTTTAAAACAGTAGGGCCAAGCACTGGCTACTTGAGTTGGAAAAGAATTGGCAAGGTGAGATGAGTTTCTAAAAAGAAGGTGAGCTTCTGCTTTTTCCATTGCCTTAATATACATGTGTGTGCCTAGATTATTTTAAAATGTCCGCTGGTATTCCTCATCTGTGATTTCATTCCTGTTGGCACAAAGTAGCTCATGATTACTTATTACAAATGACTACTTTAAGTTTCAAATCCAGTCAGTGCTGTAGGTAAAAGGCAGAGTGGCATTGTGTTTTTAACTAAGTGCCTCTTTTTAAACAGCAACCCCCTTCCTTCTTGATGGCTACTGTGAGAATACCATCCCTGGGGATGATATGTCTGAAAGACTGTTCAAAAAAGTGATGGTTTAAAGTATTGCCTCCCCAAACCATGGGTCAGCTGTGCCAAACTCAAACTTGTTACAGCTGAGGGAAGGAGGCAAAGGTAGCTGTACAATTAGTTTTCTCTCTTTTTTGATGCTGGGACCAGCTGAGCCCCAAACCAGCCCCTGGCAACAAATTAGAGCAGCCATGGGACTGCTCTGCCTTTTACTAGCTGGAAAGGTCCCTCAGAGAACTATCCTCCAGTTAGAGATTGCTGGAGCACAGCAGCAAGCTCTCTGGCCCCACCCGCTTCTGCCCCTGGCCATTCCTCCAACCCAGCACATCTCCTACACAGGCTAGGGGGTAGATGTGTGGGTGGGAGTGGATTAAGGAGAAAAGGTGACCTACAGCCAGCTGAGATGGGGATTTCCTCAATGACATGGGAATCCACAGATGCTGGAGACACACAGGAGCTTAGATTGAGCCAACCATCTGGCCCCAAGTCCTTAACTGATTTTAGACTTATTTTAGTTAGGTACAATCATTGAAAACTCTTATTATTACAGTTCTAGTAGAATCCCCCCCCCCTTCTACTCTGTTCTATTCAAGATCAGGGCCGGCTCTGGCTTTTTGACCTCCCCAAGCAATAAATAAATAAATAAATAAAAATAAAACGGGGCAGCCAGAATGGCAAAGCACAAAAAAAAAAAAAAAAAAAAAAACCTGCGGCACGGCCGGAGTGCAGGTGCAGGAGGACCAGCTACGGGGGAAGGAGAGGGAGCTGGCGAGAGAGAGAGAAGGGGGGCGACCAGGGCTACAGCGGGGCTCGGCCACGCTGCCCCTACTGCCATGCTGCGCCGCCTGCCAGAAGGGCTTTGCTCCAGTCGGCGGGGAGGGAAGGATAAGGGCTGCCCTGCCGGGCTTTCTGCAGGGCGCTCCTGTCCTCGCCCTACAGGGCAGCCAGAGCGAAACAAGCAAACAAAAAAAAAAAAACAACGGCCGTGCCACTCTAGGATTGGGCAGATGCCGCCTCGTTCAATCTGCCGCCCCAAGCACCAGCTTGCTCGGCTGGTGCCTGGAGCCAGCCCTGTTCAGGATCTTCCCCCACTTTAGGATACTGCACCTATCACTACATTCATTAAGTGACATGACCACTGTAACTGAAGCTCTAGAAAATGATGCAAGGTATGGAAAGGACTTCTAGGGGGAGTTCTGCTGTGATGGTTTTGCATGAGCAGGATTTGCACTTGGAGTTGTCAAACATCTGCAAGGTGACATATATGGGTTTGAAGGGTTGAGAGCCATGGCCGTAAGTGAATATTACAAAGAAAATAATGAGTTGGGGGTATTTAAAGTTCAGAACTTTGACCTCTAGGACTATGATCAAAGCCACCTCTAAAGCCCTGGCTATCATATATTTTGTCATTTCTGGTTTAGATTCCCCAATAGTTAGTTTCTTTTATTCAGGGAGAAGTTGCTTGATATAGTTTAAATAGAGGGATATTAGCATGATAGCATATCATCTGTTTACCCAAAGTTATATATATAAAATTTCTGAATCACTATAAATATATTTTTAACAGCGTTGAAGAAAATAGTGAGATGTACAGACATTAAAAGACTCTAAAATGAAGTATTTATGTTAAATAGAAAAATACATTTACATCAAATTGCAAAACTAGTATCAGTAACATTAATTAAAGATAGGTTGTTAGTCTCTAAGGTGCCACAAGTACTCCTGTTCTTTTTATTAATTAAAGAATTATTTTCTCTTGGTGAAAAGATGTCTTTAGTGAATAAGCAACATAAGTGTACTACTGGAATTCATTCCATCAAAATGAAAATAACACCGCTGATGACCTTACAAGTACTGATGTTTTACAAATATAATAATATTACTCTATTATGGATGTATTTCATTAGCTAATAGGGTGACATTGCTCACTATTAACGAAATACAGTGGGTATCTAAGTAGATAAACTTGATGTACATATCCAATTTTAACTGAAAGATTAGTTATGTTTCATAGACAATAAAGATGATGTTCAGGATAGGAAAAAATTGCCAAATATCTAGGATCCATGGAAAAACTGTTCAGTGTGTTTATAATATATCAAATTGTTGCTTCTATGTTTTTAAATAGTGCAAGTTCCCGATATTTCTTAGTCTTTTCAGGGATACTACATGTGAAAAGGCTGTAGAAAATCAAATCACAGTTCCCTTTTTAATAAAGATGTTTCTTCACTGCATTTTCCTATTATTTTTTATTTGATACCCGAGTAAATATTTTGTTTCTTTTTTCGACTATTTCATGTTAATTTCACTAAGCGGCTATATAAAAGACCCAGGCTATGTGCATACATGCAATATTATTCTGTCCATCCTTCCTATTATTCTCCTTCTTTTAATACTTGTGTAAGAGAGATTCCAAAGATATCAAAATGAAAGGATGTTAGAAATTTGGAGTATTGTTAATTCTTTGGGGAAAGAAACACCGTTTATTAACAGCAGTTGGCCAGCTGGGGCTTCCAAGATCTGCATACAAGCAGATTCAGTCAACTATAGCCTGCTCAGAGCTGGGCTAGTCATTTTCTAACTCTCTCAAAGTTTTTATAGCAAATAGTCTGTGAATTCAGAAGCAAAGACTGCTCTCATCCTGACTTCTTGGCCTATGAGTCTCTATTTGTATTTATTAGGTTATTTAGTGCAAAACATTCCAAACTGTATTTCATTTAGATTAGAAGGTGTATAACACAGGAATAGTTTAGAGCTAGAACTCACATTAAAATAGCCTATGTCTATTTATAATGGTATTGTGCATATGAAAAAGTCACCACTGATTCTCAGATGTATCTTCCTTACATAGATATCACATCTCTTGTGTGTAAGGGAGGTGCCAGACACTTTTGGGGCACCATCCTTGCCTTTCCTTTCTATGTCCCAAGAGAGTGTAGGGTCTGCAGTGTTACCAACTTCTGTGATTTTTATCATAAGTCTCATGATCTTGGGGTTTCTCTTAATGTCCCCAACTCCTGGAGTCAGCTTATTATCTGAGAATCTCAACTTTCATTTAAAAAAGAAAGTGACTACACTTCATGGTTGTAGAGAAAAACTAGAAAAAGTCACACACACACACACACACAACAAGGAGTCTGGTGGCACCTTAAAGACTAACAGATTTATTAGGGCATAAGCTTTCGTGAGTAAAAACCTCACTTCTTCGGATGCATAGAGTGAAAGTTACAGATGCAGGCATTATATACTGATACATGGAGAGCAGGGAGTTACTTCACAAGTGGAGAACCAGTGTTGACAGGGCCAATTCAATCAGGAAATCAGTAGTCCACTCCCAATAATAGATGTCAATTCCAGGAGAGGAAAAGCTGCTTCTGTAGTGAGCCAGCCACTCCCAGTCCCTATTCAAGCCCAGATTAATGGTGTTGAATTTGCAAATGAATTTTAGTTCTGTTGTTTCTCTTTGAAGTCTGTTTCTGAAGTTTTTTTGTTCAATGATAGTGACTTTTAAATCTGTAATAGAATGACCAGGGAGATTGAAGTGTTTACTTACTGGCTTATGTATGTTACCATTCCTGACGTCCGATTTGTGTCCATTTATTCTTTTGCGGAGGGACTGTCCCGTTTGGCCAATGTACATGGCAGAGGGGCATTGCTGGCACATGATGGCATATATGACATTGGTGGATACACACACACACACACACTCCCGCACCCACCACATGATATTTGAGGATATTCCTCGGAAAAAGTAAGACGGCCTATTTCTTGGAGCCCCCTCAGCTGCAGGGAACTGCTCCTTTAAGGATCTCCAGGGCAGCTCTGGCCAGAGAGCTGGGCTGGCTGAAAGAAAAGAGATAGTGTGGAGGCCCTGGGCCTCTGCACAGATGACCCCAGCTTCCTGAAGATACCACCTGATCTAAGGGGCTTGGAAGTGGGCCCCTTAGATCTTTCTGCAGGAAGGCAGAGTCTGCCTACACTCTCCAATTGCACAATCAAGTCTAAACTCCATGCAGGAATCTTCATGGAGATTTCTCCATCCTTATCCCACTCCAGCTGGTTTTGCTGCAGGAGGGTGTTATCTTGGCTAAATATTATTATTTTTATTATTGTTAGGCGCACAATGCAAATCCTGCAGAAGAATGTCCATGAACAATCTCTCAAATCTTAAAGCAAATTTTCTTTGAACAAGTTCATACTATATGGATTCACTTCCTGTGAGTAAGATAGTGAATGAGTCTTCTGGAAGCAATTGTTGTGAATGCAGATTTTGTTAATTGTAGAAAATGCTTGCAGGAATCAAATTTTAACAACTGTTCATGATTCTAGGAATTATGCTCAACCAGTAAGGGAACAGCAACAAGACCATGTGACCTAGCTGCTGACTTAAAATTAACACTGCTTTTTCTTTTGAGATTTTGCAGATTGAATGCGCATAATACACTGGTTATAAACCATCTATAGATTACTCACAGAAACTATTCACTGAATGTTCAATAGTGACTTTCCCACAGCCTTTGAGGAAAGGGCAATGCAGAGTTGCAAGGTCTCAGACCAGACCAAGAACAAGATTGTGACTTAGTGTCCTGGTCTGGTTCCTTGTTCTCCCCTTGCTCTGGGAAGAGGAAGTAATTTGTACCAGTCCTATGCATGATGTGGGTTGCTTCCCCTGGCACATTGACTCAGATGTCCTGGCCAGTGGGAATTGGAGCAAAGATTTCAGCCATTCCTTGCCCCTGCCCATATACTTGCATGAGAGGGTGAGTAGCAGCTCCAGGAAGGCAATCCATGCAAGGGATTATTTCAAATAGCAAATAAATTCTGCTTATAGGCAACTCGCAAAGAGAAAAGGGGGCTAAATCTATCAAATTAATTATCCCTTATGAATTATTCTCACCACTTACCTGCTTTTCCTGGCTAACGTATATCCAAGGTGTACTTAACACCACCATTCCTATTACCGTGGAACTGGATCTGTGAGTTTACACTCAATTATATTCATCCCTGGTGTAGCAGTACTGAAGTCAGTGTTTTGCCCTAAATTTGCCTAGAGCTGTGTAAGCATTCTTCTCCCTTCCAATGGGAGGAGAGGATCTGCACTTATGTTATTCATATTTTCCGTGTTCAAAATTAAATGGCATAATAGGTGAGTCTGGCTATTTAAAAATATATTCTAACATGAAATATAAATGAGAGGCTATTTCATTGTAAGTCAATATAATATTCAAAATCCAGCTGCTGTTTGTGATTATAAGCAGAATTATAGGTTTACCTCTAACTATTCCTGGACAGGAAACTGTAAAACTTAGTAAATTTCTACAGAATCTATAGATTGCCATATTTGCTAACATATGATGAACTAATGTTATAATTAACTATTTAACAAATATAAGCAGAACTTTCCTACTGTATTTTAAAAAGGGGCTGAAATAGCATCTTCTCATAGATCAAGAAAAGGCTCAAATAAAAAAAAATCCTCCCCCTTTTGTGATGTTGCTCTGCTATAAAGTGCCCATGATTACCATTACCTCCTGTAGATCAGAGCTGTATGAACTTCATCTGACATTCCGAGCTAGTTTTCTAAGTCAATATTACCATTGAATAGAACCCATTGATCAACCAAGTGAAGCAGTAAAAAAATGGATTCCAGCCTGAGAAAAAATCCACTTGGGAAGCTGTAAATGTGGCTTGACCTGGCTTGGCAAGACTGAATTCTTTGTGATTCAACTGGGTTATAACTGGGGCCTGCGCAGCCAAATAAACCCCAGGCAATTACAATCTAGCCTTAGCAGCATGCTGCAGTTAAAATAGCTTCCAGACTCACAGAGTTCACTTAGGGAGGTCAGTAGATGAAGCCTGACCTGGCTTGAGTAGATTGAGCCAATGATATGGTTTGATATGGCTGTGTGGTCAAACAAAAGCCTAGTTAATTATAGTGTTGCCAGGAGCTTGACTTTGTAATGAGAGGTTGGCGGTAGCATTGCTGGTTCCCTGAATGCCTTTCTTGCCTTTTGGTTTGTCACATTTTAATGGAGAAGAAGAATAGATAAAAGAAGGCATGGGGAGAGATGGGGGAAGGTGAAGCAAAGTATGGGACTATGCCCCAGCTGGTCCAACACAGCTCACTTATGAATAAACTAACTAATCCTTAGTAATGGGTGAAGATTCGTCACGAAGAGGAGCGGCCTTTGTGATAATCATCTGTTTTTGCCTTATAGACGTCATTGTGAAGGGTGACATACTTGCCGTACCTTTTTGGTACACAGACGGCTTCTTTCTTTAAGCAGTAAGGAAGAAGGTCAATAATAAATCAGCATGCAGGGGCTCCTTTAAGGTTAATCCTGCATAAAACATACTATGGCAACGTAAGGGCAAGTTTGTAATGATGTTTAACAAACCAGGAAATAGAGCCATAAATGTTACACATCCAGAATTATTGTAACGAGTTCTGCACTCTAAAAATATGCTTTCACTAGTTGTCAAGGAAAGCAAAGGTTTGTGGGTTCTTTTTCACTGTTATCTTCACAGGGCTAATAACAAAGGCCTTGGCTACACTGGCAATTCACAGAGCTGCACTTGCTGCGCTCAGGGGTGTGAAAAAACACCCCCCCTGAGTGCAGCTAGTGCAGCGCTGTAAAGCGCCAGTGTAATCAGCTCGCTTGCAGTGCTGCAAGCTATTCCCCTCGGAGAGGTGGAGTACTTGCAGCGCTGCGAGAGAGCTCTCGCAGCTCTGGCGGTGTGACTACCCTCGCGCTTCACAGCGCTGCCGCGGCAGTGCTATGAATCCGTGAGTGTAGCCAAGGCCAAAGAACTCCCACACTACTAGTCTGTGATGCTGGCTAATCCAGTGCCGCTGATCTCAGGTGATACTATTTATTAATATCCCACTAAAAGCTATTGGGGACTGTTTAACCAAAGGAGTTCTTTACTTTTCTGCCTGCATCTTCCAAACCCTTTTGCCTTTTCATTCCTGATTTAAATAGCAGTGTTTGGTTTTGTATTTTAAGTTTTCATTTTATTTCTCTATTATAGCACCTTCAATCTCAAAACACCTTACAGATATACCACTCAGTAACTGAAGACACTGATTTATTGTTAACATGCTGTGTATCTACAACAGTTATTTAGAGAAGAGTTATTTTTTCACTGCAGAACATTATCTGGATCAGAGTTGGGTTTCTGTTTTGTATAGGTTTTTATATTGCCTTGATCACTTTAGTATCCTAGCACCTTTCAGTAATGCATTAAGTGACGTGACTAACCAGTTGTCACATGTTTTTTGTTTGTTTTTTTGTTCTTATCCTCTTCCCCAGATGGAGGATTGAGTTTAGTGTTTTGTTTTGGTAGGGTTTTTTATTGTTGATTTTTGTTTTGTTTTGTGAACAAACAAGCACACAAACCATAAAGTAAAGAAAACATATAGTGTCTCTGTATGCCACAAAGATACTATTATTAATTATATGTTGACAGTGTGCTTGGTACTGTACAAAGAACAAAGGAATACATGGACCCCACCTTGGGGAGTTAAGGTTTGTCATGTGTCTAATAGTCAAGAACTCCCATATAGTCTTACTATGTACAGAGAGCATAAGAAAAGCACATTTCAATTTGGGGCTATTTATTCAAATCTGATGGCAAATATTGACAGAAATATCCTAGACGACTGATACAATACGAAGCATGTTATGTATGGGTTTGCTGTTCAACTTGCAAGTAATTTGTAAAGCCAAAGTCAGTCTTGACTATGAAACATTGTATCACTGTGATTGGAATCAATAGTTCTTGCACTGTCATTTGTCACATATTTACAAGCCTGAAAAATAGTTCATTTTGTCCTGATCCCATAACTCAAAAGATTGAATCAGAACCCTGGAAGGATCTGCCAGTGCGACACATTCATTACTGATCACTAGTCTTTAGTGATTCTATAATCAAAGCCACACCAAAAATAGAATGCGAGTTCAAATTAAAACACCACACCCTGGGCACTCCCTTATTTCTTTTCTGCTCAAAATCATTAAAAAACCTATTGGTAAATTTAATCAGCTCCCCTATGTTAGAACTACCTAACAAGTGGATTTTTTTTTTTTTTTTTTTCAATTTATTTTTTGGTTTTTAATCTTGCTTTTAAAAAAAATTGCACAGCCTTTTTGTTTGAAATTTTTAAAAAAAGAAATACTACTGTAGTTAGCCAACGTTAAATAAGAAAACTAAGCCAAAACGTATTTGTATCCATTTATATTTCCTTAATTTAAAGTCTGTCCAAACTGTTACAATTGAGTGAGGGCAACTCTAGTTTAAATATTCTTCTGTGGAAGGGTTGTGTTCCAGTCAGGATGTGTAACCCAAATGCAGCCCATTAAGGGCCTGAGCAGCAACATTGAAGTCAGTGGGAGTTTTGCCAGTTACGTCAATGAGACCAAAATTAGAGCCTAATGCAGACTCTGAGCTCAGTTCTGCTCTCATGAAAGTCAATGACTTCTTTGAGAACGGGGTTACCTCCCCTCCACATACCTGTTTCAGTGTGCGTTCTGTATAGTCTATGTAGCGGTTCTCAACCAGGGGTCCAGAGCTCCCTGGGGGGCTGTGAGCAGGTTTCAGGGGGTCTGCCAAATAAACCAGCTAGCAGGGCCAGTGTTAGACTTGCTGGGGCCCAGGGCTGAAAGCCGAAGCCCAAGCAACTTAGCTTCGCAGGGTCCCCTGTGGTGTGGGGTCCTGGACAATTGCAGTGCTTGCTACCCCGCTAATGCGGGCCTTGAAAAAAAGTTGTTGTGGCACAGGTGGACCATGGAATTTTTATAGCATGTTGGGGGTGGGGGGGGGGGGCAGAAAGAAAAAGGGTGAGAACCCCTGGTCTATGGGATATTGTGGTCCTGCACTGCCAGGACAAGAACAGGTAGGCACAGTCTCTGCTGCAGCTGGTCCTTACCCCACTGGTTGGGGTTCAAGAGGGTGGCCATCACAATGCCTCCTCCCCACCCTCTGGGGAATTCAAGGACTATCATTATGAATGACCCTTGCAAGTGGGGAGACAACATTCTGCTAACCCCTCCGCCCTGCGCATACACTTGTCACTATCTAACCCTCCAAAGTAGAAGAACAAAGGCCAATTTCCCCCCTGCCCCGCTCACATTGCATAGTGCCTTAGCAGGCAAGAAGCCCCATTGTAATATTTTCAAAAGTAATTTTAGGGTAGCACAGGTGGAACCCCGCCCCTTTGGAGTTTGTCAGCTCTGAGAAGCAGGACTGAGCCTCTAGAGTTCTGTCTACACAGCATTTTGGAGCCCAGCCATGGCAGTGAGCCTCCAGCCCGGACTGGCAGACTCAGGCTCATGGTAGCACTCTAAAAATAACCTGTGCTTTGAAGCTGCATTTTGGGCTGGAGCCTGGGCCCTGCAGTCCAACCCTTTCCTAGGAGCTTCAGCCAGGGCCAGCTCCAGGCACCAGCTGAGCAAGCTGGTGCTTGGGGCGGCAGATTGTTTGAGGCGGCATTCTGCCCAATCCTAGGGCGGCACGGCCGCTTTTTTTTTTTTTCTTGTTCCGCTCCGGCCGCTCTGTAGGGGGCGGCAGCGTGGAGAACCAGAGCACCCTGCAGGGCAGTCCTTTTCCTTCCCTCCCCGCCGACCGGAGCAGAGCCCTCGCGGCAGGCGGCAGGCGGCAGGAGGCGGCGCAGCGGGAGGGGCCGCGTGGCAGCACCCCTGCTGTAGCCCTGGCCGCCCCCTTCTCTCTCTCCCCCGCCTGCTCCTCCTCCCCCCCCCCCAAGCCGGTCCCCCTGCACCCACGCTCCGGCCACACCGCAGGTTTTTTTTTGCTTGGGGTGGCCAAAAAGCCAGAGCCAGCCCTGGCTTCAGCTCCTGATGAGAGTCTGAGGCCAGGACAGAACAGACTGGAAATGCCTACAAAAGCCAATAAGGAGGCTTCTGATGGCATGGTTTATACAGACAGTTTACTGGGCCAATGAGGTTGGCCCAGTAAACTGCTCCTGGGTTTGAGGCAAATACTTGAAATGGTTGGAATAACAAACTGACATCTCCTGTAAAACAAAATGCTTCTCCTGTGTCTGCTTTGGTTACCGTATTTCTTCCTACCTCCATGTCTGGCCCATTAAAATCCAGATTCAATATCTGAAATTATATCAAAATCTTATCAGAGATATCTAAGAAATTTGGGTCGGATTCTCAGCTGATGTTAATGGGTGTAGCGCCATTGAAATCAAGTTATACCAGATGAAAATCTGGCCCTGGATCTCTTTAAAGTGGTGATTTTGTGGGACTCCACTGTGAACTGTAGTACTTCTTAACTATTCCCCTAAAAAGTGTTTGTGATTCAGTTGTAACCATCATCTTGGCTTTCAAACTTTATTTGTTGTAGTTGAGGAGTTACATAAAACTATAACGTTTTTACAGTATACTATATTCCTGCAGTTGTGTTTCTGTGTGTGCCTGAGAAAGTATTGGGGGAAGGGGAGAGAGGGAGAGAAAGGCAGCAGGAGGAAAAAAGGCGGAGGGCAAAGTGTCAGTATTAGAGCAGGGCAAAAATCTAAAAAAAACAAAAACAAACCAAAACTCAATCAATAGTCAGTCAGATAAGACACTGAATTTCCTCCTGTGTTCTGTTTCAGAAGTACTCTAGTGTAGAGGTTCTCAAACTGTGGTCCACGGACCATGGGTGGTCTGCGAGCTCCATTCAGGTGGTCCACGAATAGTTTCCTCTAAGGTGCAAGCCCACACACCAGAAAATGAAGGGTCACCCACCTAATTGTGGAGCCACACAGGTGTGGCTCCACTAATTAGGTACCTGGACTCTGGAGAAGATGCACATGTAAGGTGAGGTGCTGGCCTTGGGGGGAATAGGGGGTATGTGGGAGTGGGTAGTAGGTTGAGAAGGGGGAGGGGATTTGGGACATGCAGGGCTGCAGCGACTAGAGAAAGGTGACTTTCCCCAGCTCCAGGGCTGCGGCTGCTGGGGAGAGACGGCCCTCCTTCCCAGCCTCAGCTCTGTGGCTGCTGTGGCAGGGGAGAGCTGCCCCGCCCCCAGCCCCAGCTTGGAGGCTGCCGCGGCAGGGAAGAGAGGACACCTCCATCGCATTAGAAAGGTAAGACTGATATTAAAATATGAGTTGTGTGCTTTTATTTGTAGAACAAAAAAAATTAATTATTATTACATTTTTTTTCTACAGCGCTTTTATCCAAAGTGCTTTACAATAGTTAGCTAATGGTACAAACAACATTTGGAAAGATCATTAAGTGGTCAGCCGAGACCCTGAGCAATTTTCAAGTGGTCTGCCAAAAAAAAAAAAAAAGTTTGAGAACCACTGCTAGTGAATAAATTTTCTGGCAGAAATGTTTGTGGACGCCAGAAATGTTAAGCACACGCGAAAGAATCTTTACAATAAGCAAAAATGTTACTTGTAGTGCCTGGTCTGCAAAGCTCATTCTGAGAGCTACACTTACCCATTCAGGGAAAAAGAAAAAAAATACCATGTGTCCTAAATGTCCCATCAAAACTGACCAACGTGGCCAGTATTTCAAATACAAAAAACTGCTTGTGACCAGTCTACAAATTAATAATAATTTGGATCTGTTATTCAGTGAATAAGTTCACATACAATGTGATGTACTCCTGAGGTAGCACAAAGCTGACATACTACTTAAGTCACTCCTAAGCTCTCCAAATAGGGTATTATGTAGATTTTAAGCAGTGTATAGACTACGTGCTGATCCTTTTCATAGTGGCAAATTTCTTCCATTACAAATTCATTTGAGAAGATAACTTTTTTTATTACTTTGTTTAGAAACTTCTATTTTGTTCTATGTTATTCATTTTTGATTCAGTAAAGTTGTAGGTGTTTGAAAATAGTTCTAAGTGGATTTACAATAAGTTCCTTTCTTTAACTTCAGAAACATTCACTTGAATTTACTGAATGTTCTAGTCTTGTTGCAATGGCTGCGCTAAAAGATTTTATACATCTGATGCATTTGGCTGAAATCTGCTGTGATGCTTCAGGCAGAACCAGAATTGTCAAGAAAAGCAGATTCTCTTTTAGTTTAATAGGGAAACCTACTACTTTCAGATGCAAAGATCCCAGGTATCTTTCATGGCTGGGATAAATATTAGATATTTGCTGCACTCATACCCTTCTGTGTTCTGTACTGACAACACTAGGCTCTGCAGAATGGGGATAATGGTACTAACTTCCTTTGTAAAGGGCTTTGAGATCTGCTGATGAAAAGTGTTGTAATTGGTATTATTTACTATTATTATTATATTCCTGTTAGAACTCATTTAAATCCCAATACCAGTCCATGTTTACTACAGGTGAAATAAAACCTGTGTAGCGTGCCAACACAAGCCCTGTTCACTCTTTAATTCCAGCTCTTGTGATGATCGGTGTCCAGGATCCAAAGAAATATACTTAGTCTGAGTTCTATTTTAGTCACAGTTTCTATGCCACTGCAAACTATATAAGTGCATATCTGTCCAGATAAAAAAAAACAATTGGACTTAGGCATTTGCCAGTGACTTTAATAGGGTTAAGAGCCAGTAAGCTTTTCATATTCATTTCTAGTGTTAATCTGCACACTTCCTAATTCTTCATCTGTCATTCCATGAAATCTGATCCCCGTTTCAGTAAATCTCCATCATCTTCATTTGTGAAGCCAGATGCAAAATAATTGTTTAATATCTCTGCTGTTTCTTTATCCTCTGTTCCCTAATCCTTGCTATAGTATCATCCTTAAGAAGATGAATGTTTGCTTTTGACATTTGTCTCCTGAGTGTTCGTAGTACATGAGAACTTTTTACTAACAGTTGAAATGGTTTACATTATTTGACACTAATTATTCATTATTACTTCTGAATTTATTACTTGCTTTATCTTCTTTTTATAATCTGATTAATCTTTTGTGACACAAAAGGTCAAGCAACATGACCTTTTCAACAGTCAAGAAATCCAAATGTAAAAACCAAAGGATGATAAGGAAAGTAGTGCAACCCATGAGTTTGGTAGCAAGCAAGTTCCATCTGCAGATTTCTGTGTTTTCTGTACAGTGTGTGTTACATTAATTAACCTCGTTGCCTACTACTTTTCTTTGTGGAATTGCATGTTGTTGAAATTCAGACAAACTGGACTTCATAGGTGCCAAATGAAACCCAAGTATATATAGCTGGACTGTTGTATAAATACTGTATGTATTGTGGATATTTAACCATACCCTATCGACTCACTTCAGAGAACTAGTCAGTGAAACATTGCATAGAGTACCTACTTCTAAGAAGTATTTTCACACAAGAGACAATGGAAAAATGAGGAGAGATCCATTTTGCCCATCTTATTTCATCAATGTGGCCCTCCTAAGCTTCTGTTCCTGCCTTTGAGTCATTGTACCACCCATTACAAATATGGATATATCTTGATAGTTTATAGAATACTGTTTAGATTAGAATACCTATGTAAAATATACATCACAGAATTGCAGCAATAATGTTTTGTCTGCAGGATGGAGCGCTGCAGGGAATTACAGAAGGCTACACTGCTCTTATCCATTGCTATTATACAGATGGATGGCATGGGACATTCCACTAGCTCACCAGGAACTTTCATAACCAAGTGAGAGTTTGGAAGGAGAAGGCAGAAGAATATGGGGTCAGGAAGTCCTAAAGCAGGTTTTACTTTAATTTAGTCAGACCTCGCCCTGAAAAGCTTGTCTTGTGCGAATATGAGGTAGGCATTATGGACTTGGAAAACAGTGACTGAAAATTACATTTTTGCTACCATTAAACAAGATTATGAGATTTTGTGTGTATTTAAGTAACATTGAAGAACTGAAACAGAGTCATTTTTGTATTAAGCATGAGCATTTCCACATCCGCTTGTGCAGATAGACTAACAACAGACCCAAACCTTTCTGGAGGTTTGCAATGCTTATATCCTTGGAAGGAGAGGAAAAGGAAATTTAAAAAATATCTTTATTTTTAAATTGCTGTTAAGATAGAACAGCTGATTGCAGCAACAGTCATATTACTTAACAAAAATGTTTAGGGTTATGAAAATCAGTTAGATTCTACAATGAACAAGGTTACTGAGACACTTTAGCATTCACAAAGGGTCTTCTGTAAGCATGTATGTATTTACAACCCCAATGGGTGTCTTCTATTAAGGATAACTTCCACAAACAGTAGTATATTACCCTGTAGCCTAAGGAAGGGAGTATCTACTGTTCACATGATAGTTATATAGGGTATGTCTACACAGCAATTAAACACCCTGCTGGCTCGTGCCAGCTGACTCAGGCTTGCGGGTGCCAGAGCTCAGGCTCCAGCCCTAGCCCAAGCATCTACACTGCAATTTTACAGCCACACAGCCTAAGTCCTGTGAGCCTGAGCCAGCTCGCATGGGCCAGCAGCAGGTGTTTCATTTCTGTGTAGACATACCGATAGATGTGCTGCTGTTTAGTCCTTTCTTCCTTTCTCCGTGTCATCTGTCTTTGGATTTTGAACATCCACCATCCCTCCAAGTTTGGGGGAATGCTGGGGTTTGGGTTGGACCAATATTAAACATAAGGTGTGTGCATAATTTGGATCCAGATCTGGATAAGGAGTTTGAAAGGGGATGCTTGGATCCAGAATTTTGGTTTGGGCCCAGTTCCACTGAAAGACCTCCATTTTCAGAAGTGACTAGTGGTTTTGAATACTTCCATTTTTGGAGACACTTTAAAAAAGTGATTTTTAGAAAATGGGAGTTCAGCGATTTCTGAAGATCAGTGTCCTCATTAGTTTCTCAGATCTTGGGCCCTCTTTTCTTCAGATCCCTCCTTAAAACCCATTGTTTCCAGAAACCCTGCCTTAGCTGTTTTTCTTGCCAAATGTTTCCACCATCTCCTTTACCTGAACCGTTGTGCCACGTCTTGCCTTAGTAGCAATGCTTCCTTTGAAGACACTCTCCTACCCACCCTAAAAAATACACAGGCAACCACATCTGTCCCTGCAAGTCCTTCACATTTTCTGGCTCACCCAACTTTAGCTATGGCAGCTTATCTTAGACACCACAGAAATTGCATTTGCAAATTCTGTGCTTGAATAGAAAACAAAAATTCATCAGACTAACATATGTCATTTCACGGGGCAGAGTAGTTAATCAACTTAATGATGGTAAACGTTTATCTAACTTTTATAGATTTGTCTTATGAAACAAGAAATCCTCTTTCTTTGCAAAGCACTTGAGACTTACAAATCTACTAATGAGGTGCCTCCTGTTGAGCCTATGGTTTAAATTGATCAACACTTAGCAAGGATGATCATCTTGGTGAAAAATACTTTCTCTTATGCATTGCTTTCAAGCTACAAAATTTTTGTTCCACCTTTCTAGAGAGAGTAACGCTTTTTAAGACATCATTTGTCATCATTATAGGACAATATGAGCAGCTGTTGCAAAGCCATTATCAAAATTGCTGAAGATGGCTGCTAGTATCCTCCTCGCACATTCAGAAATTGTTTCCCTTTCTGTAGGCTCTTGTCTCTTATTTGGGATCACTCAATAATAAACTAAACAGGAAGCAAGGAACATGAGACTCATCTGAAATGGCTGAGCAGCACTCAGTCCCATGGCATGAGAGAGATTCAAATGGAGCTGAACAATAAGGCTCCACTTACACACACACAACTCTGGAGAGAAAAGGCCATCCTCTCTGGACATAGCAAGGCATGTATTAATGCCTCTATGGTTACAGTTTCTCAGAACTTATTAACTGGGAGCATAGTTACAGATCCCAGCACCATCCAGACATGAATAGCATCTTGCGTTTTTTCCTATTTACATTTTAATTTACTAACTTCTTCCATAATGCCCTATGATGGTTTGCATAGAGGTTTCTTATACTAGAGAATTGTGAAGGCTAACCTATTTATAGGTTACCTGGATGATTCATCAAATCCCAAATGGTCGACAGCCTTTAACAATGACAGTCATACAGCCAGATGGCGAAAAAGCTGACACCCTCAAAAAGCCAAAAGTAGCGTTTGAGTAAGTAAGATGTATTGCGTGTATCAATGATTTCTCTCACTGTGACCAATTTTCTTTTTTACTACTACTCCTGCTATACTTTCCCCTGCTTGGGCTTGTGGAAGAACATACAGTCCATCAGTTGATGCCAGCAGCAGCAAGGCCAAACAGTTGCTAAGCAATAATGAGGAATTTCTACATCTGTTCTGATTTCATTTGCGGAAGGTGCCCAGTGTCCACTTCATACTGTAAATGCACCAATGCTTACCAAATTCCTAGTCACTACTGCCAAATGGTGAATTTTGAATCAGCAAATTAAGTACAGAAAGTGTAAAAGCGAAGGCATTCTCTGTGTGCTTTGGGTAGCAGGAGAGCAGGTGGTTGGGTATGGGAACGTCAGAGCTCAGAGAGAATGCAATTATTCTTCACTATCCAGCGCAGCGGGGGGAAAAATTAGAGAGAGAAAAGCAAGCAGCTGTGTTTGCTAATGCATCAACAAGAACTTTTATGAGGATGAGCCCATAGCACCTGGAAAGGCAAAACAGGTACTCAGCCTGCTGATCACTTCATCACACAATATTTCTGAAATTCAGACATTCACGACAGGTGTCAGGCTTCAGCCAAAAGGATACTGATCACTGATGGAAAAAGAAGTCCACAGCCCTCCCATCACCCCAGGCACCAGGAGCAAGGAATTAAAGAGAAGAAGATTGCTTTTGTCTTCCCCTACGAAGTAGGCACTTTTCAAAATCAAAGATCAAAGTAAGCAGTGTAGTCTAGTGATTAGAGCAGAGTATGGGGGTTCAGAACTAAATCCAATTGTGGCACTGTCATTGGCTTGCCATTGATCCTGGGCAAGCACTGAACCTCAGTTTACCCATCAATATACTCATCACCATTGAGCCAATTTACCCATTACCACTGATACCGGGCAAGTAATGAGCCTCAGCTTACTCTTCAATAAAAGGGGCTGTTATGAAGTTTAGTTAGGTAATGCTCAGGAAGTACTTTGAGATAAAAGGCTCTGTGGAAAAAAGAAAAAGAAAACAGAAGTTATAAATAGGGAGAATATTGGGTTAACTCTTAAACACTGTCACAGAAGCATAATTAGTGGCCACAAAAAAAAAGGAAGAAAGACAAACCATAAAAGTGATTACGTGTATCTATTGACTTATGTAGCCCTTGGTACTGTAGTATCGGCCTACCTCACAGTCATTAATGGATTCTAGGGTCAATTCAACCTGGTGAGGCAGGAAAATATAACCCCATTTTACAGATGGAAACTGAGGTCCAGGGTAGATTAAATGACTTGCCTAAGATCACCCATGTATTCTGTGTTGACGGTAGGACTTAACTCCATGTCTCCTGAGTCCTAGTCTAGTGGTCTGCCTACAAGACCATCTTTCTAACCCTTTCCTCCCTCTGGTTGAGGGAAGAGAATTGAGAAGAGAAGAGAATCTACCCTCTTCCCCCCTCCACTTTGCTCCACCATTTGTGAATTTATATTTCTCCTGCTCTCATATCAAACTGCACACTATCATGCATTTCGTAGTATTTGGAATTATAGTAAGAGAACAGAGTCCATAATTCATGAGATTCAAAGCCTCAAGTGACTTTGTCTCTCCCCTCTCATAAAGAGCTGTTATACATTTATCAATAACTTCAATTTTTAACGTGTGTTGTTGGCAGTCAGCAGGTTCACCTGTCCATCTGAATCAGTAACTCTGGAAATGGTATGTCTTGTTTGTAGCTTCTGAGTCATTGCTCTCCCTAATACTACTAGTGTATTGCTCCTGGGGTAGTTGGGTTGAAGATTCAGAGCTCTGAAAGAAGCATTAATTAAAACAGCCACTTGTAGACCAGTTTTCACACTGAGCTCACCAACCTGCAACACAGGCAAAATATAAAATATTTACAATGCTCATTAATAGGCCCCTCTTGAACAAGGAAAGGCTGAGATGTATCTTCCCCCACTTTTCCCCAGGAAACTAGTTAACTGTACCTGAATGTGTTCTGAAAAGGTTCACAGAGCTGAGCACTGTATTTTATATGGGGTTCCTGCTCTTGAATATTTGTCACTGAGTTAGTCACAATGTTTTCTTGCAACAGGCAGTTGTGTTTAAGAACACATAGAAGTGTGTGTTTAAATAGACATGTGGTCCCAGCACGGTTGAAGCTATAAGCCTGCACAGAACACTTATCTGAAGTTTTGTAAACCTATATCTTAACTGAACAAATAATAATACAAAGGAGGTTTACCAGTGTATATAAATCTTCAAACATCCCAGTTTTCAAGTTAGCCACAAATATGTTTGGCACATAACTGCACTTTCAGTCTGTCTTGTAGAAATGGTTCTACAGAGATCTGTCTCCTAGTGTCCATCTGTGATTTTTAAGGTCTGAAAAGCTAAAAAATCTGATTTTTTTCCCTTCGGCATCCTGAAACAAAAGCAAACACATGCTTTGAAGGTAAATTGGATGTGCAGAAGAATGGCAGGTAGATGTGGGCAGCAGGTTTGTATAATTTTTGGTGGTGCTCAGAATGGGTCCAAGCAGAGTTGTCCTGTCCATAGGATGGACCGGGGCAACCACCCCGGGCCCCACACTTTGGAGGGCCTCCATGCTTCAAGGGGATGCGAGTTCCAGGGCAACCCGGGGGCCTAGCGGGGGGCCTGGCACCACAGCAACAAGAGATCCGGCTCCGCTCCAGTCCACTCCACCCCGCTGGCTCCCAGCATTACTCGGGGGAGGGGGCGGAATCCGGAAAGAAGTGCGGGGAGCTTGGGGGATGGGGTGGAATGCGGTGGGGAGGGGGCGTGGTGGCAGGGCAGGGGTGGGAAGAGGCGGAGCGGGGCGGGCTGCGGCCGGGTTGTTTCTGCTGCCGGCACCAGGCCCCCTGCTAACCTCCCAGTCCTCCCTGGACCCCGCGTCTCCCTGAAGCGCGGGGCCCCCCAAAGCGCAGGGCCCGGGGTGGTTTCCCTGGTCTGTCCTATGGACAGGACAGCTCTGAAAATACAAGCCCAAACATTGATGGAGCTGGGCCCACGTTCCCGAATATTGGTGGAGCACAGGCATCACGGACCCATATAACTCGCCGCCTATGCAGGTAGATGCCTGCAAGCCTCCTAAGCAAAAGAGTGGGTTCTCTTTCTTCATTGTTAAAAAAATACAAACAGTAGAAGTTTATTCTTTCTCATGCTAAATCCTGTTTCTCTGTCTCTAGGAGATGTGATGATGTAACGCTTCAGTGTACTAGCTCAGTCCTAGTCCTTTTCTAAATAGGAGCTGCCAAACATGCCAAATTGTGGCAATTATGTGATGGTTTTGTGATGTGGACCATTGCCCACTTGGGACTCAGCTTTGACAACCAAACTGATTTAACTTAGGACTGCAGGATGGATTATACCAGGGCTACAAGCACAAAGGCCACTGCTGTTAAAATAGTTTAATCTCTATTATAAACAGATACAGATTGAGACTTTTCTGAGTCTTCGCAGGGTTGATTTACAGATGACAAAACAGATCTAGAACATTATTATTTTAATTATTATTTGCTCAGATTCCAAAGTGATAGATCAACCATTTTAAATGTAGGTTTTACTTATAAATAGGACTCCAATGAAAAACAAATATGGAGAAAGATTTAATAGAGCACAATATCTATTACTTATCCTCTTTATCCAACACAGCCATTCTTACAAGTAATGGAGTCACAATTTTCTTTTCAGATCTACTTGCACAAAAAAGAAGTGTCGGAGTTCAGATTTGGACTGGTTAGATGCCCCTCACAGAATGCATATTGGGATTTCTAGTTTGTCACATATGTTTAATTTAATTACAATTAATGAATTACAATTTACCCTGAGGGAAAACTGGCTTTCCTTGCCAAAGAGATGTTTAGTGGATAGCATTCAAATTCATGACCTAGACCTCAAATTAACAGGCTATCCATTAAGAATGCATGAGTGGCTTTAAAGACTGCATTTTATCTGTTATGGTCCCTTTAATCCCTTGTGATGTCTTAAAGAAGACAATCAAAATACTATAAATGGAGATTCCAGTGTTGCTTTGGATGGTATGTTTTTTCACTACAAAATATATTGAGCTCTACTCGGTTACGGGCCGTAAAGAGATTTTCTACTAACCTATAGAGGAACAAGGTCCTTCTGTCTTAATCCTATTCTGCTGGCAACTCAGCTCTCTTAAATCCTGAAGCCTCTTTGGGGGTAGGAAATAAATACTAGGACTTAAACAAGATTAATTATTAGATATGCACTTCCCTGATAGCTGAAGAAGGAAACTACACTGAGCTATTTGAAACAGTTAATGTAGGTTTGAGCACAATGGAATCACAAGGTAGAGGTGTGTCAAAAGGACAAGCCTACATAAAAGAAGAATTACAAATTACAAATTCCCTATAGATCTCCTCTGTAACTGCCAGACCACTGAACTATTTTAGCATCTGTTCTTTAGATGTTAATGTTATGGGAGAGTAAAAATTAAGCACAACTTCAAGAAAACCTTGGCCCAGTTTTTATTGCATTCCTGTCCACGGAAACCTATATAGCATAGTGGAGACGTGCAGAAGTTTGTATATGGCGCAATAGGGGGACAGGGAGGGACTAAGTACTGAGAGCTCAGTTCACACCTACTATATGAACGACCTGTATTTATCGTTCACATATTATTTGCTTATTTCAGCGCTGAATGAAGCAATTCTTTCTTACAGGGCCAAATTCAGCCCTAAAGGAAGCAAGACAATCCCACAGACTTTACTGGAATGACACCAATGCTGAGTTTGGCTCCTAAGGTATAGACCACTTTGCAAAGTATGTTCAGTTCCTTTTAGATGAAAGGATTATATAAATGTAAACCAGCATTATTGTAACAGTAGCCACTAGAGTCAGTGCATACTGGCCTATCATGTGAGACGGGTATTGATCTTTGTGACCCTAACCCTGGCCTGAGGCCAGGAAATAATGTCAAGTTTCTCAGCAGCACTTCTGTGTGTCAGAAAGACTCTCATATAAGTATCACTATGACTATAAATGTGCCCAAGCCAAACTCACCAATCTGAATATTCCCCAAACAATGGAAAAGTTTGGACCAAGATCCAGATCTTTCCAAACTTCATAGTTTTGTCTCTGCCTATATTGGACCAAAACCACAGTTCCAAACACCCTCAAACTGTGAGCAAGTCTCTGATCCAGAGCTGAATCGAATGTTACAGCTCAAGCCCATCTCTACTTATGTCTAATTTTGCAGCAAAAAGCAGCAAACTCTGAGTTTCTACCTCGGAAAACCTCTCCTTTTCTCTGACTTAAACCGTGAGCACTAACACACTGTTCAATTACATACTCTTTTGGCACCCACAAAACCGTAATAATCCCCTCATTGCTAGTAAACCAATAATACACATGTTATTACAGTGTGCTTCTCGACCTATTAACACGAAGCAAAAGATAGTCAGTGCATTACTATTATTAGCAAATATCAGTGAGCAGACTGCTTAAGCCACCTCCAGCACCTGGGAAGAATGTTCCAGAATTTTCTAAAGTCAGGTACCCTCAATGGAATATAAAGGCATCAAAAGCTACAGGAGCAGAGTCAGATGCCCAACAATATGGCTAAATGTTATTTGAACTTTTCAACCTAGTTGGTTGGACATAAATCCAGTCACTTTATTCTAGGAATATTTTGTTCTTTCAGTGAAACTCAGTAAGTTAAAGTTTGACTAACCCCAAAAGGGTTAGATGCCACCATCCCTGATTTAAATCCCAATCAAGTGGGTGAAGTGTACCTAGCCTAGTTAGCTGGTTAGTCAGGCATTTGTAATTGAAAGGTGTGATATGGCTCGGCTGTACAGGTATCTGGGAGAAGGTGTCACAGTATGAGGTACTGTAGGAGTAATGCATATTGACTAACAGACAGACTGTGCATTCTGGGTGGGATAGAGCCTCAAGAGATTCCCAGCATGAAGTGTGCATACACTGCATTATCCCTTTTGTAGGGGTAGCCTACACACCAAGCCAGCATGGGGTAGTGGGACTCATGGCTCTGCCTCCTTTTGCCCCGCTCTTCCTCCTTTGGGGATAGTTTGCACCTCTGAGAGATAGAGGGGAGTCAGTCTCTGTGCTCCCTTAGTAAAGGGATTGCAAGTGTGCACTTAAGCTCAGGGACAGGGCACAATCTGAACTTAAATCTATGCTTTGTCTGCCTGTTTTTCCAGAGAACTGAGAGGGTGTAATAGATGTTTTGACATGTTTTCTGCATCTTTTTATCATTTTTCTTTGAATACAATCAATCATAGCCAAATAAATATCCAGAGACAAAAAAATTACCATGAACATTCAAGTCCCTCTTGAAACTGGCTAAGAGCTGGCAAAGTGGTGCAAAATTATTTTATTAGTGGTAGTGTTTAGATTTCAGTTACACCCAAAGTGCTCTAGGTACTTTCCGAAAGCAAATAGAGACACAATCCCTGCTCAGAAGCTTATGCCTGAAGTAGACAAAGGTGGAGGAAGATCAGGGTACCTGTTACACTTACAGGGAGAGCAGCACTTTAGACCCCTCTCACTCCCTCTTAAGTGCACCCCTTAGGTGACAGGTCTGGCTTCCTGCACCTCTCTCAAGGGTGAAACACTGGCCCGCAGCCCAACCACTCTTCCACAGGTTCTCTAAGTGGCAGTCCCCCTACTGTGTTAACACAACAGGCCCAACAGTGTTTGGCACCTGTAAGCCTTTCTCCTCCAAGGACTTATGACAGCAGCTGATTAAAGTGACTCAAAAACAGTTGTTTTTTCAAAACAAAGCATTATTCATTCATCCAACCGTACATAAAATGTAGCCCACAGAGTAAAAACAGCAAAGGCCTATACACATACATCCCTCTACCCCATGCTTTGTTACTCTTAAGTCAGGCCTAAAGGGAATCCCCAGGCAGGAGAAGGAGTTTGGGACCCTCAGCCAGAGAGCACTGAATTGTGAGCAGGGTGGCTCATTCACACCGGTTTTAAAGTGCATCAGATGCTTGGTAATAACAGTAACAATAAACATCCAATTATGTGTCAATGACTCTTCATTTACCACTCTATGAAATTATTCATTTTCATTTTTAACAATGACATAGTGCCTCAGACTTACAAGGCACTTTACAGAGTAAGGCTCAAAAAGGTTTGCAGTCAAAGAGTCAGAATGTGTTTGGCCTTTATGTAGATATGTGCACGGAAAATGCAGGAGCATCCCTGCCTGTGGGTGGAAACCCCGCCCAATAGCCTCGTACTCTCTGTGGCAGCCCTCAGCTCCACAGTTAAAGTTAGAGCAGCAGCAGTTGGAGCAAGACTGTTTCCAGGCCCGTTGCTACAGCAGTTGGGTGAAGAGGCAGTGTACCCCATGGATTTGGGTGCCAGGGAAGTGATCTTCCCCTGCAGCACTGGGGGAATAGTCCAGCTGGCCATCCTTCAAAGATCCCTAAATAGGGGGAAGAAGACGTTGAAGACATTGCAAGTAAAAGGAATAAAGGGCCTATCCCTTTCCTGTCCCCAGAGGGACACACAAAATTCTCCTGGAGGAGGGCTATGAAAGGGAACTATGACTGGCATAGAAACTTCACTTTCTTCTTCCAAAACTGAAGGGCTCTATCTGACTATGGCCCTCATTGCTCCATTCCCGCACAGAAGGTAGAAGAGAGACTTTCACTCCCCCTTACTCCAGGGTGTGTGTATATGTGGGGCGAGGCAGGTAAGCAGCAAGGATCACCAAGCTAGGAGATCTCCTATGTTAGCTGGGGGAAACCATAGTGTTGATAGGTAGCAGATGTACCAGTCAGCAAATATAAAATTTGATTTTTGACTTTCACAGGAGAGGTTAAAGGTCACAGTCATCAATTTTCACCACTAAACACTTCTGGTGGTTGAATGGAACAGAAGTAAAGTGGCTCCAACATAGGGAATGAAAACGTCAGTATCTGACATAGCTCCACACTTTGCATTTCTCTGACTGAAAGCTCTCACAGTCTCTGGCCCCTCACTCTTTAATGGAAAACATCTGCAATATCTCATCAGGATCTTTCATTCTCTCTTTTTTAACTCAATGTGCTTTAACAGCGAGGAAACTCTGTGGAGGGCAAAGAACTTTCCAACAATACGCCGGTGCCCCCAAAGCAGAACCTGCAGTCCCAGGCACACTCCGAGGCTATTCTCAGTGCTTTCTCCCCATTTTAAGGGTATTGCACAAGTCTTTTAAAAAGATTTAACTTCTTATTTTTAGACATTGTAAGAAAGAAAACGACCATCTGTTTTCAGAAGAGCTCTCTTGGCTTTATTTTGTGCCGTTATTCAAAGCACTTGGAGAACTAGTTCCAGTCGATACAAAAAAATTCTTATCTGTTGTTCTGTTGGCACAAAGGGGACACAGAGCTGCCTGGAAGGACATATAGGGAGTCCCCTGACATACGGCAGTCCCTGCCTGGTGTCAAGCTGGTGTAGCTAGCTCTATGCCACCCCATCAGGGGCAGGGGGCTTTCCTGGGTGGGCCAGCAGATTGGCCAAGGCAGAAGGGGACAAAAGGAGGGGCTGGCAGAGCATCCTGTGCTTTGGTGATGTACATTTAGAGCCCTTAGGTTAACACAGTTAGGGTGCCTTGGCCAGACCAATGTTCTAGCCCTAATTGTTATATCTTTGGAGCTATCTTAATTATTTAAATAGCATACATTGTGTTTATAGAGATTACAGAACAGTTGCAAAATAAGAGTTTTTCTCTAGAGAGTGTAGACACATACATATGAATTTTATGTAGACATGCATACAAATATATACACATATATATTTTATACATGGACACACATTATATACAGCATACACACATTCTTGTGCATTTAAATACTCTACCAGTATAAGCAATTTAAATGAGTTAAGAAATTAACATTTGATGGCTACATTAGGACAGAGATTGACACACAAGTAATTCATTCCCTCAAAATCAGAGGTATTTATGAAATTCCTAGGCCAGGGAAATCCCATTAAAGTCCCAATTCGTCTCTCACTAAAGTCAATTGCAAAAATCTTATTGACTTCAGATTTAGGTGTGACACAATGAGCCGACTTATGACAGGAATACGTTTGGTCCTGTATTTTTAGCACATGATCAGACACTGCATGAAACCAATGACAATTATATTTTACTGGTATTTAAGTTCCTTTTCTCCTGCATTCTTCCAAATTTATTTACAAGCTATAAATAGTTTCAATATACCACTCAGAGGCAAAAAAACAAAAACAAAAACAAAAAACACATTTTCCAAAAATAGTTTGATTTTGGGTGCCTCCGTTTTTGAGGGCCCAGCTTGAAATATTTTGGGCCTGCTATTCAGAAGTGCGGAGTGCCCATAACTCCCTTTCATTTCCAGTGGAATTATGGGTGTTTGGCATTTCTGAAAATCATGCGTGTGGTGTTTCAATTTGAGCACTCCAAAACTGAGGTACTCAGAATTAGATACCACTTTAGAAAATGTTGTCCTTAGATTGTAAATCCTCCTGGGCAGAGACTCTTGTCTGTTTTACCTATATAGAGAGCATCTAGCACACTTTTAATTATATATACACACACACACAACAAGCAATAACAACAACCCTAAAACATAGTCCCGTCTGTAGAAGCCAGGCAGATACCCAGAGTACAGCATGCTGCACAAATCTTACACGTAGCCATTGGGCAATCCCCCCACCCTCAGCCCTGCGGCAGCTCCCCGCCCCCCCTCCCCTCCCGCCCTGAGGCACCCCCCCCAACTCCCTCCCCGGGAGCCGTGCGGCAGCTCCCCACCCCAGCTCACCTCTGCTCCGCCTCCTCCCCGAGCACGCCACCCCCGCTCTAATTCTCCTCCCAGGCTTGTGGCGCCAAACAGCTGATTGGCGCTGCAAGCCTGTGAGGCAGGAGAAGTGGAGCGGCGACTGCGCGCTCGGGGAACAACGCTGTAAAAAAAAAACCACGGGGGCACCGCTTTTTGATACCCCCAAATCTTGGCGCCCTAGGCAACCGCCTAGTTCGCCTTAATGGTAGCACCGGGTTCTCCCCCTTCTCCCCCACCAGTGCCCTCCCCCCCACCCGCATCCCCCTGTCGCCCCAGCCCTGGGCTCTCACCCCCCCCACCCGCAGCCCCTGCCACCCCAGCCCTGGGCTCTCCCCATCCCCGACCTGCACCCTCCTGCTGCTCCAGCCCTGGGTCACTGGTAACTCGCTCCCAGGGTAGGTCATCAGCATCCCGCTCATGACACTAGCAGGGGCGGAGTCTGCATCCACGCGACTCCTTCCCGGCACCCAGGGGGCCCCTGACTCCACCAGCTCCCCCCTCACCTCCAGCCGGTCTGGCGCTGGCAGGGTCGGGGTAAGCAGCAGGGCTCCAGGGCCGTGTCTCAGCCCAGGGTCCCTCCAACTGGGACTCCTGCCTCCAGGACCAGCTGGGAATTCGGATGGCAGAGCTGGGGGGACCGCCCCGGCAGGGGGCTGAAAAGCTGGGGCAGGGCAGCCTCAGAGGGAGCAGCTGGCGGGGAACAGAGCCCGAGAGTGGGACGTGCGCCCCACACGGCAGTGCCCCGGGCACCGGTCCCCTCTCTGGCCCCGCTGCTGTTCCTGGCCGCCCTGCCACAGCCCTTGGATGCCTCAGGCCACTTCGCCCAGCCCTGGCTGTGGTGCTGAGGGGCGGCCCCCCTGCGGCACTTGCAGGCGGCTCCGTGCACCCCGCGGGGTGGCCCCCAGCCCAAGTGTCCCGCACTCCACGTGTCGAAGCCCGCTGGATGACTCGGCTGTGGCCGGCGGCACGAACCACAGCGGCCCCAGGGCGCCCCCCCGCACACGACGTGCTGCTGCTGCTGGACCCCAGTCCTGGGGCCAGCTTTGGCCACCTGCTGCTGCTCTTCCACCTGGACTTCGGCGTCAGCTTGGGGGCTGGGACAGCGTCTACCTGGGTGAGCGCCCGCAGGGCCGGCCCCCAAACACACACACACACACACACACACACACACACACACACACAAAAGGATGGCTCGAATGCCGCCCCTGCAAATGTGCCGCCCCAAGCACCTGCTTGCTTTGCTGGTGCATAGAGCCAGCCCTGTGTATATCATTAGTGCATATGAAGTTATGAGAATTGTGTTGTATGGTGGTCACTAAAACATGCTGTAAATTGGGGAATCAGACAGATATTAGTTCCCCAGAGAGAACAGCAAGGAAAGTAGCCAACACCCGGGTGTGGTATCAATTAACCCATCAACAACCATTGTCCAGCAAGGGAGCTACAATGCAATGACTCACCTGCATGAGGCCACACCAGGGGAATTGCTCAACCTTGCTTGGAGAGACTCAGCAAGGCCCCGCAGACATGCCTGAACTTGCATTTTCCAAGCACATAGACTGAGGGTATAAAACAGACAGAGTAGACATATACTGGTCCCTTCTCCTGCCCCCACCCACACTGCAAGCAACCAAGACACTGCAAAGAAGACAAGACTTCAACAGAGGAGACTGACCCAGGTTTAAGGAACAAATCTTAAGGACTGCAATATCCAGTGGGGTGAGAAAAACTGCTTAATCTAGTTGCTGCCCAGTCAAATAGGGTTGTCGGAGAATAACAGAGTTCTCACTTTTTGTTTGTGTACAGCAAGTCAGATACTTTATTTTCTCAAGCAATTGCATAGAGGGAGAGAGCTAAACAGGTCTCTCAACAGGTAAACAACTACAGCAAGCATTTATACCTTTTGTTACAGACAATAATGAGCAACAGCTGCATTTTGTTTATACATAGGTCATTCTGATATCTTGTTTTCCTTGCTTGTTTAGACTCTAATCTACATAGAGTATTATCTACACGAGGTCGCAACAACTTCTCACACAGTTCTTTCCCACTCGCCTCACACAATCCTTGCTTCTACAAATCTCGCGTTATTAGGGTTACAGTTAGCCTGACTCTTGCTAACAAACTGTCATGCATTGCAATCCCCTTCCTGTCAGTTCTTTCTCTGCTTCCACAGGGTTGAGAGTTTAGAGCGCATGCTTATATTTTCTTTTCTTTTGGTAACTAACTCTGTCTTTTTGCCTATCACTTAATATCACTTAAAATTTACCTTTTATAGTTTGTATGAAGTGTGTGGCAAATCTGCTCAGGTTTGACAAAGGCTGGTGTATGTCCACTTTCCATTGTTGAAGTGGTGAACCAATTAATAAATAGCACTGCCCATCTTGAGCAGTGCAAGATGGTATATTCCTGAGGTACAGTGCTGGGAGCTGGGGGCATTTGGCTCTGGTGCCTTTCTCTGGGTGATTCATGAGTGGCTCTGGGAGCATTCATGCAATATAGCTGGGTGTGGGGCTCCACATGCAGTTGTGCTGAGTTATAACAGCACCTGGAGGGGTTTGCTGCTGGTCACTAGCAAGGCATTGTGAGAGACAACCCAGGCTGGAGAAAGTTAAGGGGGCACAGCAGTCCCACAGTCCCAGGCTGCACCCCGGGGGAATCCTGTCACACTGCTATTCTTAAAATTTTTGTCAGATCCTTAATGTCTTTGCCAAACAGACAATTTCAAGAGTCTTATTCCAAAGTGCGGTGGTGGGGAATATATTCCCTGGCTGTGAAATGGCTGAACATTTGAGATCAAGGAACAGATAGTGTAGAGGGTGAATTTCACCAATATCCTTATATTCTCGATAGATAAAAATTACTGATCAAAATACTGCTATTACAATAGCAGTTCAAAAACTGTTTTTTTAATGTGAATTCAACTTCTGTGCATACCAAGAAAGCTTGGGTTAACTATTTTCCTCAGATAACCAATAAGAATCAGTGTCTGTGTGGGAGCCCTTTGATATTTAGATACCAGAGAGATAAGATTTCTTCTTTAAATATTAGCTTGTCGAACTGTGTTATGTCTTATTATGTTCCATAGGACTGGCATTCAGCACGATGAAGTGTAACGGCACATGCTGAAAGCACACAAATAATGTCACATAACTTAGTGAGTAACGTTAAAGGGCAATAGACCCAGGTACCTGCTTACCAATATTTTCAGAAGAATAAACTCCAATCACACCAGTAAACGTAACTCATGTTTGCAAAACTGGCAAATACCTTGTTTCACCAGCTAGTTAATTTGTTTTGCTGCTGTTCAGAACAACTGCTGTGTGTACTGCACTATGGTTTTTGGCTATTTTCAATCACAGTAATATTTACACAGTGCTTTCAAGGAATGTATGTTTTGTAGTTCTCAGTGGAGCAAACTGCCATTTGAGAGGCATCCTCCAGTTCGGATGTGTCTAGTACAAATGAGATCAACCTGAGAAGCAGTAAAGGGCAGGTTCTGAATTGTTCAACAATACTTAAGCGCTATCTTATTTAATATGCTGAGTTCATTCTGTGCCTCAAATATCGTGTACATTTAAACCCCTTTCACCAAGAAGAAAGGTTAACTCTTTTGCACTTTCAAAAGGTAACTGCTGAGTTTAACAAGTTGCTCCAAAGTAAGCTGAAAATCTGTCACCTAAAATGGTGCTCCAGAGTTCTGAGAGGAACTCAATTTGTCCAGTCCAGCCTGGAAGATGTTTTTCTCATGTCAACTTTTATTTTCTCCAAATTTGGCCTACTAATTTATTAATGTCAGATGAATTTTTATTCCCTCCAGATTCAAATATCACATTTTTAAAGGACAAATATTTATGTTTAGGTGGGAATTAAAAAGCTGACCTTCACTGGACTTTTTTTCCCAGTGGTTTCCAGACTAACTGCTCAGTACCTGACAAATGAGGCAATGCAGCTCTTCCATATTCTGTTTGGGGTCTATTGGCTGAGGAACTCTTGGTCATCCTACCTGCCTGACGTCTAGGATCATGATGAATTGTCTCCAACTCTAGCCTCAGATTGTTTTTTAACATTTAATTTAGTTTCTTCCTGTGCTTGGATGAACATGGCCATGTTATGGATTTCTGCTCTAATGTACACCAGCAGGTTGGAAGAACAAGCCTCAGCAAGCTGTGGAAATTAGAGAGGCTGGATCAATAGTCAAGGTCACGACCCTGGCTCTGATTTTGTACACTGTCCTGAGATTTTCTTCCTTTAAAAGCCTCTGACTGCCTCTCATGTGAATCCAAGTGCATGCATCCCGAGGAGGAAATTCATAACAGTCCACCCCCAAAAAGGACAGGTGTATCCATATCCTCTTGCCTTTTGAATCTTATACACGGGGCAGACTAGAAATGTGAATTTCTGCATTTGGCATAAAATTTAGCTTATTGTATGAAGCAACCTTTTTGATGGAGAGATAGGACAAAGTAAATAGAAATAAAACCTTTTGTCATCTAGTGCAATAAAAGCATAGGCAAATAAAGTAATTTACACATTCATTTAAAAAAATCCCAGCTCTACAGTAAATGCAACATTAAATTTGATTTAACCAAGGTGCAGAATGGTTATATAATCTGAACAGCAAAAGAGATTCACTTTGCAAGTATTTTGCATTGGATATTAGAGGTAGAAAAGAGCATCATAAAGTGTTGTAAAAAGGCAATAAAGATGTTAAGTCTGCCTGCCTTTGTGTTGCAAATAGAGCTCTGAGTCTTCAAATACACAACAGCAATGCAACAAGGCATATTTCTGAACGTGCAGGAATTTTCCACTTCAAGGCAGAGTCTTCTTGAGATTTAGGGCTTTTAAAACAGGAATGCAGATTATTATAAGGGTATTTAAAATATCAAAACTGCAAAAAAAAAAAAAAATCCACTGATATAGATAAATTGTCATATTCACTAAAATCCAGCTCAGAATGATATGGAGTCAATAAGATAAACAATTCAGTTTCCAGTAGAAATGAGCAAAAAAATTTCTCACAGAAAACAAATCCAAACCTTTTTATTGTTTTTGTGAAAGAGTGAAAAAAAAAAAAAAAACTCTTCACCTGGTGTCTGTTTGTGACTCTCACTTAGCGGAATGGAAAGCAGCACATCACAGTGGAGTGAGGGAGCTGAAGGTCAGTCGGTAAATTCAGCTTGTTGCATGACACGGTCTTGATCTGAATCTGATCCACATGACCAGCAGTAGGGTGGCTGCCGAAGCACTGGAAGGAATATCTATTGAAAACAAATATTGCTCAAAATTTCCCCACAACAAGTGACAAGTGCTTATATGTATGATTTTGGTCTTGAACTTATCACAAAGTAATGGAGTTGGAGTTTATAGTGTTTTCTTTTGCTATGGAAACAAGTGGACGCAGACCAAAAGAAAGAGAAGGACATGTGAGCTATGGAACCATGACACAGATTAAAAGCCAAACCCTGCCCCACCCAAGAAGGGGAAGGAACTAATAAAATACATACATAGCTTAGGCCTTGTCTACACTGCCACTTTACAGCGCTGCAACTTTCTCGCTGAGGGGTGTGAAAAAATACCCCCCTGAGCACTGCAAGTTCCAGCGCTCTAAAGTGGCAGTGTAGACACGTCATCAGCGCTGGTAGCTATGCCCCTCGTGGGGGTGGGTTTTTTTACAGCACTACGAGAGCTCTCTCCCAGCACTGGTGCTGTGGCTACACAGCCACGTTAAAGCCCTGCCATTGTGTAGTTAACGTTGCTAGTGAAGACATACCCTAAAAGTACCTCTCATTTGCCCATGGTATTCCTATTCCTGTTCCATCCCTTCACCTTCATATTAGGCTCTACTCCTCCAGACACTGGAGATTAACCAATGAGATTACCTCACTTGCATAAAACTGTGCACATGTTTATAGGCTCAGGGCCATAGATTGTAAACTCCTTGGGGCAGGAGCCTATCTTTTTACTTCCCTATAATGTGCCATGCACAACTACAGTGTGATAAAAGTTGTAAATAATAATATCATCCTGACACTACAGAATTGTAAGATATGTTAAGCACTGGAATAAATTGCCTAGGGAGGTTGTGGAATCTTCGTCATTGGAGATTTTTAAGAGCAGGTTAGACAAACACCTGTCAGGAATGGTCTAGAATCTAGACTCTAGATAATACTTAGTCCTGCCTGGAGTGCAGGGGACTGGACTAGAAGATCACTTAAGGTCCCTTCCAGTCCTACGATTCTATGATTCTATGTTTGGGTAAGAGTAGTTGGGCAAGGGAACCAGTTAAACTTGTTATCATCAAAACTACCAAAGTCACACTATTTAAAATGAACAATCAAACAAATAACAGTGTAGAGTTGATGGAAGTTATAGTAATATGTCCACCAACCCCTATAACCTTGTTAGTGCTATATAGCTGAATTCTCTATCCCAAAATGGCCCTTTTGCCCTGCTCTATCAGGGGTCGGAAACCTGACCGATACCGCCAGGCAGGATTTCCCTGCATATAAAAGAAATCTTTTGGGTGATGATGCAGTGCATCAGTAGGGATGGTATGTAACCGTTTGAGACTCCACAATCCTCACTACAGTGGGGTGGCCAGGGAAAAGAGTCATAGCCAGAGTGTCTCTATGCTCCATTTATTGCTAGCTGCCAGAACAGTTCTTTGAGGCCATTGCTAGCTGGGCGTAAGTTAAAGCAATCCTAAGGCTGCTCCATTTTCTGCTGGAAACTCAATCGTCTCTCAAGTAGCCCCAGAACTAAAAAGCCACACAGGTGTCATAAAACCACCTTTGCCTTCCCTCATCTTTGGGCCCTGTGCCAAGCGCAGCTCAGCCAAACCCCAGAATCAAGTCCATAAGCTTCAAGTGTGGGATACTTTCACCTCCCGGAAAGCATCCGTTCAAATTCCAGCAGTGCTAACTTGCAACTTCGTTTTCCCAAGGAAGATGAACAGTAACATGCAGTTAAAAGTGGTGGGAACTCAAGAAGGAAACACAACAAACCCTACTGTGCTCTCTGCTGTATTTGGCCATTAAATGTACCATAGCAGCTCCCACAAGACCAGTGACTCTGGTCACTTTCCTTCTCCCATGATTGTGCAGCATGCAGTATGCCAGTTGGCTGCCACCCTGTGCCATCGAAGAGGCTGCAGTTAATAGTGCTGTGTGATCTGTATGTATTCTGTAAAGAGCTTTGGGATCCTCAGGGATTCAAGGCACTATAAACACTCAAAAATAGCATTAAATATCCCTTCTGCATCCAAGCCACACCAGGCATGAGCTCTTCATCTATCATCATCTCACAGCACATTCAGCAAGGGCCTTTGCTCTGAATACTTACTGCTACAACGTGCGCATCCCCAAGAAAAAACAAGCATGGCCATGGAGGGTCACGGCTCATTGCAGTAGTAACATTGTTGCTAATTGAAAATAAAGATGATGTTTGTCTCTTTCTCTGTTGTAAGGATCATTTCCCCCCCCCCTCCCCCCCCCCCCAGAAGAGGATTTTCTCAGATTTGCTCCTGATTCCCCCTCCCTTAAAGGCCCTTCAACCTTTACTCAGGTTCAGCAGAAGGCCCCACTGTGGTTCATAAACCTGGTCTTGGCCCTCTTGCTCAGACTCCCTTGATTCTTACATCGCCATAGTTCCTAGCTCCATATTGTAGATCAAGACAGTACTCAGGCTGTTCTTCACTTGTTCAATGCAGTTTGTGCCAGTGATTCACTCAGTTGTGTTACAAAATATTTTCTTTTGTTGTTGCCCCAGAGCAGACAAATTACACACTAAGAGGTGCACTCTAATGGACTGAGCATAGGACAGGCAACCAGGAATTCATTAGTTCCAATTCTGTGTCAGACACAGAATTGTTCACATAGGCCCAAATGTTCAAAAGTGGCCTCTATTTTGGGGGGCCTAATTGTTGGGGTACCCAGCTTTCAATATCTGTGGCATAGTTTTTAGAGGCAGTGGGCACCTGCTGCAGTATTAAATCACAGCTACCACTTGAATATGCAGCTTTTTTCTAACATTATTACTTGCTCATTATATTGATTTTGTTCAGAAAAATAAACCTTATAAATAAAAAGAGTCTTTCCCTCTGGGGAAAGTCCATCAAATCAGCTGAAATTTCTGTGCTAACTTTGTCCCTGAAAGTCCACACTATTTGCAAAACAATAATCCAATACTAGGAACTTTTATCTCATCACAGTTCTATATAGACTTAAGAAGTGCAATATTTTCCCTTCCCATATGTTTATGATTAAACTAGATATCATTAAGGTCATATCTCTTAACTGGGAGAATTTATTCTAACAGTCAGCCCTAGGACAGGCAAACCATTTTATCCATAGTTTAAATCGGAATATTCTGTTGACAATAAAGGAGAGTTTCTTCATGTTAGGTATGTTCTGGTGCATTCACAACAAAAACATTTCTTTTCATTTCAGGGATTAGGCCATTCCCGCTCTGAGTTCCATATCTTGGCATGTATACTGTCTAATTCTGATTCAGGAGACAAAGGACTACATTATATGATCCCTTTTTGTGCAAAACGCACAATGATGTAAATGAGAAACCGAGGCATAGAATGGAGGCAGGTTTACTAAGGCAAATGCATAGGAAAGACACAGACTGTGTCCCAAAGAGCTTAAAATCTAGATAAAGAATAAATCATAATAGTGTCTAGGGACTCCACTATCATTCTGAGGGAGTTTTCTGACAACGCTCTCCTGGGTAAAATTTACCCCTGTGCAGAGGGCCATATTAGGCCTAAGCACCAGTTAAATACCATGCAAGACCTTTTTGACTTATGTGGTGTATTGTCCTCATGCTACTCCAAGGCACATGGGTGAATTTCATCCCTTGTGAATATAATTTATTATTTGGTGATGGAGAAATGTAAGGAAGGGAAATGATCTTCCAGCTTCCAAAGCTAGAGAACCAGTGATATTTTAAAAGAACAGAAAAAAAATGGATGAAGGGAAAATTGTCCTTAATTTATTAGAAAAAGACCATAGTCTTAACAATGGGAATTCTGTTAAAAACATTTGAGATTTTCTATACAGGCAAATTTGACCAATCCCAGTGGGATTTGCATATGTAAATTGAGGCACTGGAAGACAGCAAATTCACATTTATATATTGCATTAACTTCTTGTGACAAAATGTCTTTTTTGCTTTTGCAGAACATCAGTTGCTTATAGCAGCTCAAACTGCATTACAAGACCAACAGTGATAGCTACCAGACTTGTATTCTGTGGGCCAACTTCTTCTGTGCTTATTCAGACAACGCTCCAGTCAATGGAAATTTTGCTTGAGTAAAGACTGGATTTGGCCCAGATACATTGAGACCTGGCAGAGTTGGTGGTGAATTGCACAGCCTAGTAATGAGCAGCCAAGATCTGCAACCTTCCACCACTCAGGAAGGCTTATAAAAATCAGTAGTAGCCAGCAGCTAGCTGCAAGGGTAAGCATTTGAATAGTATTGTTGTTTCTTCATACTGTGGTAGAGCTGAGCAACATGAACTATTCCATAGAACCCTAAGCTAGAAACAGTGTTGCATTGTGGGAACTATATTTCTCTATCCAGATGTTTTCTGGAAAATTCCCTAGGAAACTGTTTCACATAGAAATGATCTGGGTTTACTTCACTAACTAGTCAGATTCTCTGTGCTGAATGGATATTCTGAGGAGTTAGCGGGGGTTGGGGAAGTGTTCATATACCAATCAGATCAATAACATGTTTATTGAATGCCATACACATCTTGTTCCAAATTCCACTCTCAGTTAGACATGTGTGGTCTCATGAAGTGAATGGAATTGCTCTGTTGTAATTGACAGTAAAATCTGACCTATTCTTTGCTTCAGTCTGTGGAAGCAGGAGGGAGCCTGCAAAAACATGGAATCTGGGGATCTGCAAGGAACTTTGCCTCCATCCACCATGCTACTCCCGGCCTCTCATTCTGCCCTGTTCACCCTATTTCCACATTCAGGAGCATGTGACATTGGCTGTCTTCCCTCTCCAAGCTGTAGGGGGGCATTAGTCACAGAGCCATGTTAACTTCGACTCAGCCATTTCTCCAGATAACCATGGGATCCAAAGTAGAGCCATGAGCATGCTGCCTATCTCAGTCTCCAAGTTCAAAGAGACATGCAGCTTTGCAAAGAGCGGCTTCCTCAGTGTGTTGCTGCAGGTTTGGCTGCCCTCTCTCTTAACTCATAAGGCAAGGGCTGGAATATGACCCTATGTTAGCGAATATTGTCATTGCTGATAGTAAGAAGGTCCACTTCTGAGACAAACTTTTTCCATCTTGTAATCCTTTGCAAGGAAATAGTCTAAGAGGAGCACATCTACTCTGGCGAGGAGAGGGAAGGCCTCGTTCCAGTTCCTAGCTCTGCCTCTCGGAACCTCCTTTTTATACTACACAGATCGCTCTTTTTGATGACTCTTAGTTCCATATTAAACCCATCTCTCACTCTCTCTTGAACTCTCACTCTTCCACAGAGGGGTTCTCGCTCTTGATTGCACACATACTGTCTGTTTCTTACGATGACTCTCTTCCAACGCATCTGAATACTGCACAGAAATTCTTTTCCCCTTGAGATGGACTTTTCTTGACTCCCTCCATTTTCTTCCTGAGTTCAGTCTTTGAAAACCATGCACTGGGCTTGCTCTGTGTTATAGCTCAGTAACACACACATACATTATACAAAGAATGCAAAATGTAACAGGCTAGAGCCATTCATAGCAATGCCCCTGACCAATTGCTACAGAAAAGACATGACCCTTCTTCCACTTTCATATTTGTTGAAATTTAGTCCTCTGATATTTAAGGATCAGATTTTTACCTCTGTCATATGATAAAGATCAATATCCACTCACTCCCCTGGCTACTGTTTCACAGGGCCACCTAGAGGATTCAGGGGGCCTGGAGCAAAGCGGGGGAGTGGACATACTCACTGGGCGGTGCTCCGAGTCTGCGGCGGCGGGTCCTTCAGTTGCTCCGTGTCTTCGGCAGCACTGAAGGACCCACTGCCAAAATGCTGCCGAAGACCCGGAGCAACTGAAGAGCCCCCCACCGCCAAAATGCCGCTGAAGACCTGGACCGCTGCCGGGTAAGTAAAAAGGCACCTTTAGCTAGGAAAGCAGTTCTCGGCCATGGCTTGCAAATTGCCCCACCTCTGGGCGGCCCTGCTGTTTCATCTTTGCCATTTGTTCAATACCATGTCCATTTTAAGTCACGTGTATTGCCTTTATTGTGCGTGCCTATGCGAACAATGCTGAACATCCCATTCAAACTGCTATTCCAAACTGGGGCCAGGCAAATTTTGGGTATCTGCTTTCTCAGTGAGCAGGGGCAGCAGCAGGTAGTGCCCGTATATATACCTATATACCTGGGATAAACCTTTACACAGACAAAAAGCTACTAGCAGGACATTGTCACATGCATTGTATTCAGGCTTGAGTACATCTGGTCCAGATGTGGATTGGTTTCCCAAACATTCAAGGATATTGGGTCCATTATATATTTTGTCTGGATTATGACTCAAATCCAAATACAATCTGAAAAACTGCTTCTCGGGGTGGCCAAAGAAAAACTGCTTAAGACCCAGGCCTGGTAAAGCTTCATAGGCCTGACAGGTAGAAGCCAAAAAAAGAAGAAGAAAAGAAAAGAAAAGAATAACAACTTCTGGAGAATTCCAATATATTTTAAAACATTGTTTGACAGTAAAGTCAGCCCCAAGCAGCCTTCATCCTGGACAGCTGACAGCTTCACTCTTTAGAAAAAGGGACTTTTCTATTTGGTCTATTGCAGGGGTAGTCAATAGACAGACCGTGAGCTGAATCCAGACTGCCAGACCCTTTTAAATGGACCCTGAAATGTTTTTATTTACTTGTTATTATTATTATCATCATTATTATTATTCTATTATTTTATTTGGAGTCTGGACTATACCTTGACCAAGAAATTTGGACCTTTACAAAAATTATTGACTACCCCGGTCTATTGCATGTAATATTTTTTTTTCTTTCTTAAGGAGGCTACAGCCTCTAAACATTGCATGTGGGCTTAGATGTTTATTTAGCCCCAAAATTTCCAGGTTTGGTGCCAGAAGCCATGTTTTATATATGTAGGGACTCAAGCCTAAAAATGTTTAATAGATTCATAGATTCCAAGGCCAGAAGGGACCACTGCGATCATCTTTTCTGACCTCCTATATACAACAGGCCATAGAACTTCTCCAAAATAATTCCTAGAGCAGATCTTGATTTAAAAATGGTCAATGATGAAGAATCCATCATGGTCCTTAGTAAATTGTTCCAGTGGTTAATTACTCTCATCATTAAAAATTTACACCTTGTTTCCAGTCTGAATGTTGGCTTTTGTGACTAGGTGGCTTTGAAGTTCATTTCTAGACAGGTGTAATTTACCAAAGTAGAGAAACTTGACCAAAAATAGGGGTGTGCAACATGATTTCTGTTTTTTTGTTTTGATTTTTGTCATTTCTGCACTAACTACAGGAGCCCCTGTAGTTTTTCCCAATAAACAAATATAAGCTTTCTGTGGACTTGCAGAGATTTCATAAAGCAAATTCAGCTCTTTTCAAAAGATATTCTCTTCATCTCCCCCGTCAACCAGACAGGCCAGATGTTTGTGAAAACTGCGGTTTCCGCAATCAAAAGTACAACATTTACCGTGGCTTTTATCAAAGATTTCAATTCCCCTCATCTTAAGGAAAATGACCCTTTTATTTTGTTGTGGACATAAAATTATGGCCCTTGGAAAATTGGAAGTATTTCTGTTGAAGGAAATCAATTTTCTCACTGCCATATATGATCAACATGTCATAGCCATCACCCAGATAATAATAGTAAAGTACAAGTAAAATTGTTGGTAATTCTGGCTTCAGGGGGAAAAAAGGGAGCAAGATAACACCCTTCTTTTCCCAAATATGTTTGGGGATGGGGAGAAAGGAATGCAAAGGTTTTTCCCTTGATCAGAGCCTTTCAGATCAAGAACGTTTTATTTTGTATATTGCTAGGCTAAAACGTTGATGAAACTGCAGAGAAATTTGTTCTTCCTGGAAAATGGTAAGCGCTTTATGTGTAAACCACTCTGGCTCGTTTTCAATCAGACTGTTAATGGGTGGCTAATAGTAAAGAGATGTGACCAGCCTGAGATGCCCAGGAGTCTGTTTAGGTGGAGGTAACGGTAAGCGTACAGAAGCATCTTCTTAATTTGCAAACAAAAGGAGGCATCAAATCTGACCTTGCTGTGGGAGTGTTAATGGCTTCTACCCATCATTCCCCTGCCACTTAGCATCTTTTGTGCCCTACCTTGGGAAGCTTCCCGGCAGAAGTGTGCATTAGCAGAACTCTACAGTAACAAAACCCTGGCCTAGACAAGGAAAAAACATTACAAGTGATTAAATGATGGGTTGATGTTCACTACAATAGACATACTACGTCACTGCATTACAGGCAAACCTCTCCAGTAATGCTATATGTGTGTGCTCCACAGGGCTGATGGGGGTGGGGGGGCCAGTACAAATTACAGGGGCCCTCCAGTCCAGAAGGGGGCCCGGGGCCCGGCTTCCCTGGCTTCCCCCCCCCTCTTTGCCTTACCGGGGCCTGGTGGTCCAGAAAGGGGCCCAGAACCCGGCTTCCCTGGCTTCCCCCCCCCTTGTTGGCCCTGTTTAGCCAGTCTGCCCTTGCTGGGGGGCCCGAAAAAAAATTTTCACCTGGGCCCAAACCCGCTCTCGGCGTCCCTGGTGCTCCACGTCGATTGGAACTCCCTAAAACAAAATGCAATCATTTAGCTTTGCTGGTTACAGAATAAATGCTGCCAAATAAAACCCAAGCAGGTGTGTTGAAAAAACCTGGGGATTTTCAGAAGGCAACACTGAAAATGACAAAATATGCTGACTCTAATTTTCTATACGAGCTTCAAAACTCAGAGCTTTCTAGTGAGTCTGTCTGTCTCAAATATTGTCGAAGTAACTTGAACTTCGTAAGAGTTCAAATAGGAGATAGCATATCCACAGAATGCTGCAAAGAGCGTCTATGCTAGGACTTTGGGGTAGTGCTAAGGAGATGGATGAGAATTGGGGTGGCATAGGTACATCCTATTGATTTGAATTACAAACTGGTTAATTTCCTGTATTTTGTTTTAACACTCTTGGCTTTTGCGGTGATGCTCAATTGTTAGCCCTAGTAAGATTTTGTCTTTTAATTAATTGTTATGATGTCGAGAGCTGGGTATACATTTCTTTTTTAACTTTATGCAGATCAAAATAGATTAAAAATAAAGAAATTGAAATATACACAGTATCTGAAACCATTTACTGGTCAGTGGCATGAGATAAATAGAAATGCTTTATTTCAGAGTAGCAGCCATGTTAGTCTGTATCTGCAAAAAGAACAGGAGTACTTGTGGCACCTTAGAGACTAACAGATTTATTAGAGCATAAGCTTTCGTGGACTACAGCCCACTTCTTTGGCTGCATATGCAGAAGTGGNTACTCTCAAACAGCAGGAGTAGTAATTATGCACAGAGCAGCTCCAGTATCAGGGCCATGCACAGGAGAAAATTGTCTCTTTTGAGCATCACTTTCTGACCGATGTGCTATGCAGGTTGGCCGCACCGGGGGAAGCTAATCCTTTGGGTTTGTTACAATGGCGTTCAATCTTGCAGTCTTTCCTCAGGCAAAGCACCCAATGAAGTCAAAGGGAGTTGAAAACTGCATTTTTTTAAAAGAGTTGACATCTAGACCAAACTAGTCTAAGTCAGAGTGCCAGACTAAGCCCCCAAAATGTAATGAAGGACAATTAATCAAATCATCTTCAAGCAATCTAAAGCATTTCTAACAGATTTATTAGAGCATAAGCTTTCGTGGACTACAGCCCACTTCTGCATATGCAGCCAAAGAAGTGGGCTGTAGTCCACGAAAGCTTATGCTCTAATAAATCTGTTAGAAATGCTTTAGATTGCTTGAAGATGATTTGATTAATTGTCCTTCATTACATTTTGGGGGCTTAGTCTGGCACTCTGACTTAGACTAGTTTGGTCTAGATGTCAACTCTTTTAAAAAAATGCAGTTTTCAACTCCCTTTGACTTCATTGGGTGCTTTGCCTGAGGAAAGACTGCAAGATTGAACGCCATTGTAACAAACCCAAAGGATTAGCTTCCCCCGGTGCGGCCAACCTGCATAGCACATCGGTCAGAAAGTGATGCTCAAAAGAGACAATTTTCTCCTGTGCATGGCCCTGATACTGGAGCTGCTCTGTGCATAATTACTACTCCTGCTGTTTGAGAGTAGCCTGGGCCTCCTGGTTCTGATTGGGCCCAGAAGCATGGGAAAAACTCTGTTCTCCAGCTATGCTCATCCCCCAAAGAAACTAGCGATCTCATTAGAAAACATTTTCTTATGAGATTTTCAGTTGACTTTTGTAACCCCAGACAGTTTAGTGAATGTATCGATAAGTATCTGAACATTTGGATGCTTTTATAGAGCTAACCGGAACCTAGACATTTCAGTTCAAGTGGGTTCATTCAGTCTCCATCTCTGTGGGGTCAGTCTTTCACCTCCTGAGCTTTGCTTTGAGTTTGGGATTTGGCCAAACCCAAAAACTGGTGAAGGAAACAAAAACAGTTGAAACCACCGAGTTTTGCCTGATTTTGCACCACAGCTACAAACTTACCCAGGTTCACTCTAAAAATTCAGAAGTATGATCAAACTTATCAGCAAACCTGGGCTGAATTTCCAGGGCTAGATTCTTAGATGCTTGATGTAGATGTAGAATCTTAGAGTGGGGGAGCAAGAAAGGTGTTCCTCACTCTCTAACCTCCCAAGAATTCTCCCTACACCTGAGTTGGGGGAGCAGGTAACATGGAGCTGTTCTAGTACTAGGACAATAGTATGAAATCCTTGTTACTTTCCACTGGAACCTTTACATAACTGCATATTATAATTGCTTTAGGGCAGGTCACTGTTCTCTTTGTGCCACAAGAGCAGCATAAAGAGGACAGAGCCAGTTTGTGACCCTTAAATTTGAATGCATAGATTGGGGAAATAAATAGTAGATAGTGCAGATCTGCACTACATGAACATTCTTCTTTCTTCTCCGCTTTAATTGGCAACGAAATAGTTAACAACATTGTCATCAGTTGGTTACAGAGATAACATCCCACTCAGATGAACTGGGCCATTTACACCTCCCCCAGCTGATGTTTCAAGCTCTTTCAAAAGACAAGATGTCACTACATCAGTTACACTCAGTTCACATACTGAAGGTTTTCTTTGCAACCAGATGGGTTACAGATGTGACTTCATAAAAAATAATGAAACGTAGAGTCTGTAGCACAAGAATAAGACTCCATAAAAAATACAACCTACCAACCTGCCAATCTGCCATGACCCAGCAAGCCCAATTCAACTCCTAGTACTGCAATTTCAACCAGGCTACTTTTAAATGCTTTGTATTTCCTTGAGAATATTTTGCATAGTTCTAAAACTCAATCTCTCTTTATGATTAAATGCTGCCAGGAAATTTCTCCTGAAAATATCTTTCTTCAGCTTTAAAGCTTATTTCCTCCTTGTTTTGTTGAGTCATGTATTAAATAACTACTGCTTTTCAGAAAGATATTTTGTTTGTGTATAAGTGGACAATTACCCAGAAATGGTAGGTTTCCAACTCTTCCGTTGAAATAGGTGGCAAGTGTTCTGTGTCTTTGTACATCTAAAATACAGTAAGCATCATGGGACTTACCTGAGAGTCTCAAGCACAGTTATCATAGACAGAGCTCAGGCAGACTTGGTGATTCTTGGCAAATAAATGATAATTTCTATAGTATATATAAAATGATATTTTTTAAACAGAATGAAGTTATATTACTACACCTATTGAAGACTCTAAATTAGCATGTTTTCCAGAATCCAGTACACTGGAATTACTGCATTGGTCTGTATTACCGTAAATTGCTTCAAACAATTTTTTGTCAACAGTTACATCTAAAAGTCGGAAGCTTTCTCTCAAAACTGGATGTTTTCCAAAAGTTTTGTGCTTAACTAAACCACAAATTATGGACTTGATTCAGGAATCACTGGGTGAAATTCTGTGGTCTGGGTTATGCAGCTCAGACTAGACATTCAGGACAAGCTTGAAGTCTTTGAATCTTCATATCACAACAGGGTAGTTAGTGGAGCCAATGCTTAACTTTGTTTCTTGTTAATATATTTAACTATAGAAAGCAAATAAATGTGATTGGAAATAAACTGAGAAAAAATATTTGGGTATTTCTTAGCAACTTTGTTTCTTGGGTTATGGTTAGCCCCTTAGTATGGTGGCATAAAATGGTATTATCTAGCTACATTTGACATTTATAGCGGTTTTCAGTTCTTGCTAATGCTGAATGTTTAATATAAAAGATATGAAGTAATGAAGCAAAAATAGGTCATACCAGTAACAGTGACATACTACTGATAACATACTATTGATCATAATGGCCTGGTGTTAGCAATTTTACAAAAACTTTATCAAAGGTACCCATTTATCACAGTCATCTCCCAACCCACTCCTTCCTGTTGCATCACTGACTTTCCCACTAATATAAAATGTAGAGAAAACCTGTACAGTTTATTCCTGAAAAGAGAAAAGAGCTCAGTTTTAAACTGTACAGTTGCACCAATGGGAGGTAATATTTTTGTCAGCCATTCTCAAAAGTAGTCCTCTCAGTGCCTATACAACACGTCTGTTCTGCAAGCATTCCCCACTCTGAGTGTGAGGAATCACATCACCGCAGCAACATTCAGCTCACAAACAGTTGTCACAGGTGAATTTGCACTTCACTTTCAAATCCCCCTCTGCTGGTATACACCCCTTTTTTAAAGAAAATAATTAAAACACGACATCTCATTTAGGCACTTACTGAAACCACTTAAGCTCGTGCTTACCTTTAAGCATGTGAGTAGACCTATTAATTATTAACATGCTTACAATTGAGCATACACGTTAAGTGCTTTGCTGGTTTGGGGCAAACTATGAATTTCATAAAAGAGCATTAGTGCCCAAGTTCACCAAATTGCTTAACTTTAAGCAAATAAGGAATCAATGGGGCTACTCACATGCTTAAAGCTAAACACGTGCTTAAGTGCTTTGTTGGACTGGGGCTTAGGTGCACAGATTTGTTTAAAAAAAATCTTTATGCAGAACTGCAAAGAGACCGTTCGCAGAAACCTACTTCTGTGTAATAATTCATGGTGAATAAATGTTAAAATTTTAAAGCATACAATTGATCATTCTGAAGGTATTGCAATACTGGAGACGTTCTGCAACTTTAAATACAATATAGTTGCATCTTTTTTTAAGAAGTAGGAAATATAGATAAAAATGTACTAACAACATGGCAAGGACCTTTAAAATCTTTTTAACCTTTAATCCATTATTTAGCACTTCATTCTTTTAAGAGAAATCTGCAGTTATATCCGCTCAGAAGCACAACCTTGAAATAAAGTGTTTTCAGACATGCACAGAAAGCATTAGCTGCTTTCATTGCAAGATGACACCTGTGTACCCATATGTCCTGATCCCTGAAGTCATACTTCAGAGTATAGACTTATTCATTCAAAAACACTTCATCTGATTTATATCGAAGTACCTGCTCCTGGCTACACAGACTAAGTAAATGTCCAACTTAGACAGTAAACATTGTTGTCTCGAAATCTTTCATTTTGGCATAGTATCATACATTTATCATTACGGTGTTTCATACCTATGTATCCATAAATATTTGGTTTTGGTTGTAGGCAGACCTAAATGTCATGGAAAGTTGACCTGCAAGTGAATCAGAAGAAAATCTTATCTCTGGCCTTGGAGAAAAGGAGATAAAAATGAAGGGAAAGTTTGAATATAGTGAGGGAAACTTTTTTTAACCTAAATTAAGTAAATGTCTTCTAGTTAATTATTAACTTTTCATGGTAAATGTGGCTGTTTGGATTAGAAAGAGGTTATCTGCGCTAACATTTCTTAACACTTCCATAATGTTATCAAGCATTAAAAGGTAACATTTATCAAACATTTACAACATATGTGAGTCAGAATAAAGTGCAAACATACAGCTCTGATAACAGCCAAGCTGTCATTATAAAACATGAGCAAATAGCTCTGAAATATTTGCTTTTAGATGATACATTCTTTGTCATGAAAACATTTAACTTTTGAAATACACATTCAGTTAAAGTCAGAAAACCTTACTTTCTTTTAATGATCCCTAAACCCAGATGAAAAAGATGAAGAGGTGGAGAAGAACTAGGAAGATGAGCCAGATAAAAAGGGGGCTTTTGCATGAAGAGATCTAATGGTCCTGTATATCCTTACATGATTATTCCTTATTCACCAATGGGACTACTCAGTTGAAGAAAAGTTTGCAAGATCAGGCCTTAAGACTTCCAACTGCATGTCTCCTTTCTCAGCAAAGATTTGCTTTAGAAAATCCAGATGCAAAATCTCAGTTGTAACCGACTGGCAATACCTGAGAAATGGCAGGAGTAGGTATGAAGACCTCTAAAGGCTAAGAGTAACTCCCATTGAAGTTAATAGGAGAATCTCCTATAATGCCAGTTGGCAGTTGGATCCCTGGATCTATGAAATCCAGACAAACCATTATTATGGATACAGTCATAAGGCCAAGACCCCAACAAGTTTCATTTGTACTAAGGGTAGAGCCTCTTACACAACGATAGTATGTTCAAAATCAGTCATTTAAAAAAAAACAAAAAAACTACTGCACCTCTACATTTGGTAGCAACCTAGTCTACCTTTCTTGCCTCCTGTTTTTAAAGCAGCCTCCATTAGATATCGACACATAACCATGCCCAGAGAGGACTTACTGTAGATTGAGAGCTGTCTCTAACTTATCCAGTAGTAGGAGTGGTGGCAATTCCCTTCTTCATTCAGGCTATTCATAGAATCGTAGAACATTAGGGTTGGAAGAGACCTCAGGAGGTCATCTAGTCCAGTGATTCTCAAAGCCGGTCCGCCGCTTGTTCAGGGAAAGCTCTTGGCGGGCCGGGCCGGTTTGTTTACCTGCTGTGTCTGAAAAAAAACAAAAACGCGGCTCCCACCGGCCCGCGGCTGGGCGCTCCAGGCCAATGGGGGCTGTGGGAAGTGGCACGGGCCGAGGGATGTGCTGGCCGCCCTTCCCGCAGCCCCAGTTGGCCTGGAGCAGCGAACTGCGGCCAGTGGGAGCCGCGATCGGCCGAACCTGTGGACACGGCAGGTAAACAAACCAGCCTGGCCCACCAGGGGCTTTCCCTGAACAAGCAGCGGACCGGCTTTGAGAACCACTGATCTAGTTCAAACACCCTGCTCAAAGTCTTCTACTGATACTGCTGCAAAGAGTGACTGGGATGATTGTGGGGTCTGTCACTGTAGTTCAATTTAAAATGAAAAACTATTCTCATAGAACAGGAGTACTTGTGGCACCTTAGAGAGTAACACATTTATTTGAGCATAAGCTTTCGTGGGCTACAGCCCACTTCTTTGGATGCACAGAATGGAACATTTATTGAGGAGATATATATACACACATACAGAGAGCATAAACAGGTGGGAGTTGTCTTACCAACTCCTGAGAGGCCAATTAAGTAAGAGAAAAAACTTTTGAAGTGATAATCAAGATAGCCCAGTACAGACAGTTTGATAAGAAGTGTGCGAATACTTACATGGGGAGATAGATTCAATGTTTGTAATGGCTCAGCCATTCCCAGTCTCTATTCAAGCCTAAGTTGATTGTATCTAGTTTGCATATCAATTCAAGTTCAGCAGTTTCTCATTGGAGTCTGTTTTTAAGCTTTTCTGTTGCAAAATTGCCACCCGCAGGTCTGTTATTGAGTGACCAGGGAGGCTGAAGTGTTCTCCTACTGGTTTTTGAATGTTATGATTCCTGATGTCAGATCTGTATCCATTTATTCTTTTGCGTAGAGACTGTCTGGTTTGGCCAATGTACATGGCAGAGGGGCATTGCTTGCACATGATGGCATATATCACATTGGTAGATGTCATAAGAGAGCATGTAGAGTGTGCTGCTCACTTTCTAGGCAAGGTGGCCAGGGGAAAGGGAAGGAACATGTAAAAACCTGATCTAAAAAAGCCTGGACTCTGCTGAAGTTCAGATCAAGATCCAAACCAGAACATGCCCATTGCTCATTGCACCTGCACATCTGTGTTCATAGTTGTGTTTCAGACAATGGCAGTGACAATAATAAATAACTGAATAAAGAGCTTTAGCTACAGGCTACAACAAACGAAAAAATATCAAATCAACAGTTTGTTTCACTGGTGCTGCACAGCTCCCCAGCCATTCAACACCTTCTGAAATTTTATCAGCTCATTGATTGGTTCTGGCTCATTAAAACTACACACCTTTCCTGTTAGTTTGCAACTTTTTTCCCCACCCATTTTAAAATTTGTAATTATTCATCATCATGGGGGGTTGTGGATGGAAGCATGCGGGGATCTTACTCTTCACTCTTACATCGATGAGAAGGACATAGGCTGGAGTCTGGCATATAGGCACCATCATAAGGGGGATTTAATGGGCTAGGGGAGATTTTCTCCACTGCAAGAGCAGCATAGGGCCAGCATAGACAGACAACTCCTATTCTACCCCTGTTTGCAGGTCCTGGCATAGGGTGCATGCTAGAAATGTGACTGCGATGGGAAGGCCTGAATCGAGGGATGGTAGCAGGCATAATTTTAGTCCTCAGCACAATTCCCTGGGACTGCTCCAAGCATGGATTGTTTCTCCCACATCACTTCAGAATCGGGGCAGAGCTGAGGTGGCAAAAAGCTACCTTTGCCCACCTTGTATCTTGACTGTGCTTTCCAGGCTGATTTTCTCAAGAGATGTAACACAGAATCTAGATCTACGTTTTTCTCTTTCCTGTCACTGGTTGATCTAATAATAAATAATTAAATAATAATAATAGATTAACAATGATGGACAGCTAATTTCCTCCATTGTGGTTTAGGCACATTGCTTCTTCTCTCTCTGATGCACTAATGAGTTCTCAGTAGTAGACACTGGTTCTTAAACTGCATAAAACTGGTGTAAGAGGTAATCAGGCCCAATACTGGTACCTTCCTGCTTTCTTTTCTGATGATAAACATTTACAAACACCCTTCTTGTACCTTTTCCAAGCACTGCTGTGCATCAGCTTTTGAGAAATGCGGGCAAATTCTATTAAGCCTTTGTGAATCTCTTAGTTCAGATTACATTTCACATATATATTTTTTCATATATTTTGTACAATTTTGTAGAACCACTTTCATGAATCAAAACCCAATGATATTCAATAGCTTAATGTTTTATTTAATAATTGCTTGAAAAATATGAGCTGATTCTCAGAACCACACTGTTCCAAATATATTTTGGCAAAAAATAATTTTATTTATTTAAATCTTTGAGTAAACGGGGCTTCCATTTTTTACAGCCCAGGCGATTCTAGACTCCACAGAAAAGTGTTTTTCTGGGTTACACTAAATTCAGTCATTGTACCCATTAGGATACCATTGTCAGAATTAGCAATGCTAGGCCAGAACCAACAATCGATCCTGGGCCATGTTCTGATTCTAATTACAGTGGCGTAAATGCAGAACGACTCTGTTGAGTTTAGTGAAATCACTCTGGATTTACTTTGGTGTAACTGAGGTCAGAATCAGGCTATGTTTTAGGACATTGTTCTCTCAGATGCCTAGCCAGATTAATTGGCACAATTATATCCTCCTTTCCTCTTCCCCCTCAGGTCAATCTATATGTCAGAGGTTTACAAGCTCTGTTGATTCAGAGCTGAACAAGTGCTGGAGGGAATGGGCTGCTATGATCTGCCTAGCCTGTAAAGGTCCAAACTGTTTTGTCTTTGATGTAGAAGTCACAAAAATACTCTAACCTTTCATTCACTCAGATTTCCCCTTCTTCGTTTGAAAAACTAGAGACGTTTCCAGAATGGAATGGGCTGTCTCCCTTCACTTGAGAACCAGTTAATGAAACCCTTATATGCACTTATTACTTCTCCAGCCACCAGACTAGAAAACATTTGGCATTCACAGTCAGAAAGTAATCTTTCAACTAGATTACTTAGTTTAGCCAAAGGGGATGGCTTAGTGATCTAAACAATTAGGGTCAAATAAAGCCCTAGTGTAAAAGGGAGCAACTCCACTGGCTTCAGTAGGATTCTACCCACTTATTCCGGGGATAAATTTGGCCACCAGACTCCATGGAAACACAGGTTCAAATCCTGACATTCAGCGATGGGTTAAGAATGGTTATGTCAATTCAGCAGCATAGGAGAAAGTATGTTAAAGCATCAAGATAGGATGGGCTATTCTGAGTATGGCTCCTTATTTTGCTTATTGAGGTAGAAATGCAGCACGGCCATAAGTATAAATGCTTTGGTTTGTATGGGGCTATGATTTTATGGGGGCTAGGAATCTAACCTGTGTCTTGCATTTCTCTTTTTGTTTTTGTTTGAATGTTCATTGAGTACGTATATACAGAGAGAGAGAGAGAGAGTGTACACTATAAAAATATTGCTTTCTCGTATTTCTGTATGAAAAAAAGAGTATTTTATAAAGCTGAATCGGACTTAGGCCCGCCAAAATATTGCCAACACTCCACTCTTCCCTCCCACCAACCCCCAAATTCTTCCTTCAACAAAGTCTTCCAACCTCTTGCTCCAGACTCTTCCTCTCTTCAGAGTTTGCTTCTAGTTCCAATGCCCTCCTTCCCCCATGCTCCCCAGTCTTTTCTTCCCATACTCTCAAGTCTCCCTTGGCCAGATTAATTGAACTGTCAGATAACTTATATATATATATATGTGTGTGTGTGTGTGTGTGTCCTTGGAGTCGCTATGATGTATTGACAATACTTTAAGGAAAAAGAGCAGAAGTGAAACCATTAAAAAGTTGCAGTGTTGTTTCATATCTAGACTCGTGTCTTACTTACAGCGAGGCTGCAAAAAAGCAATAGAGCATATTCAAATTCATACAACCCTATTTCATGTAGCTATATCAAATTCTATATTAATTTATTGGAGGTTGAGGTTATTATGAACAAATGTGCCAGTATGCCAGCACACCTATGAATTCTATCTTAAGGTGAAGAACAAGAGTACATCAGCATTCAAAAATAAACTGTATATCTGTCTGAAATTATTTGTATATTGCTACAGTGCCCCCTGAACACCAATGAAAGTCAATTATTGCTATGTGCAGATCTTTTCTAGATACTGCTAAGTAATAATATACTATTATTAGGCCTGGTCAAAAAAATTGTCAGTTTTTCTTAATGGAAGAATTTTTTTGACTACATTTTTATGACAATGTCCTCAAAAAATTTTGACTTTTCATCAGAAAACCCAAACCCCAAAAACTATTTTTATTTTGTGCAGCTGTCAGATGAAAATGTTTTAGGCCTTGTCTACACTACAGGGGAAATTCGATTTAAGCTGTGCAATTTGAGTTACATGAATAGTGCAACTCAAATCGATGTAGCTTAGGTCTACTGACAGTGGGGTCCACACTATGCGATGTCGACGGGAGACTCTCTCCTGTCGACTCCCCCTATTCTTCTCAATCCGATGGAGTACAGGAGTCAACAGGAGAGTGATCTGCAGTTGATTTAGCGGTTCTTCACTAGACCTGCTAAATCAGCCGCTGATGCATTGATTGCCGCTCGTTGATCCCTCAGTAAGTGTAGACAAGCCCTTAGTTTTCAGCAGTTTTCAGACAAAAAGTTGCCAAAAAAAAAAAAAAAATTGGTTTTCCAGAATTCTTTGTTTGGTTGTTTTTCATTAAAAGTTGAAATTTTATCTGAAAAAAATAATCCTATTTCCAACCAGATTTAGTCATTATGTATTGAGTTAATGGTTTGTGGTGTCATTACTTAATGTATAAATATCATCAGCCACCATACTGCCACAAAGAATAGACAAAAAAGTGACATAACCAAGACATTACCAAAAGATGCAGGAAAAAAATTATATTTTCTGTCATTTATAAACATTTGATCCAGTTGCCTGCAACTCCTCATTAACAGAAAAACTATGAATGGTGACAGCTCCATTGGCCATCTCAAAAATGTCTTTTTAAAAAATAATTCAGGAACATTTGTTTTCCCCTACTTGTTTCTTTCTAATTTCTCCTGTCCTTTGTGTTCAAGGGAGTCATTTCTTTATTTTTCCGTTCCCATTCCTACAGTATTTCAGCTCAACTAAGAAAAGTGATCAGTATTTTAGCTTAAAAAGAGAGACCAGTAAATAAACAATAATACAAGAAATTTCCTTTTTCTAACCTATTGTGGCTTACTTTCACATTAAAAAAAACCAACAACACCAGCATCTATCCTCTCCTGTTTAGACTTTCAGGGGAAAAGGCTGTTGGTTAGTGGAGTGCAAAGACAATGTTTCAATATTAGAAATCTCCCAACCAGGAAGTTGTATTTTGGATATAGCAAAGTCCCAAGGTGCTGTTAGGTGGCAATTACACCTTACGCAAAAAGATATTGCAGATCATTGATTCTGGCAAATCTCCTCTCCTTTTAAGTAGATGTATTTGCCTATGAATGAAGATACACATATTGTCACCTTGAAATCACAGGAACTTATTCTAGCCATTTAGTCCTGGAAACCCATGAATTAAATGCTGCAAAGATGCAGAAAGGCAACTTGAGCCTTTAAGCATTATTTAGGAAGGTGCGTAAGTCTTACTTTTCTGAGAAGTCTCAGTGATTTCTATGGGAATATTAACGGGATTAAGGATTACTCATGAAAAGTTTACAGGATAAAATTCATAATTATATGGGTCCAATCCTGCATTGCATCACTCAGGTGAGTAAGATTTATTCATGTGAGTAATCCCATTGACTTCAGTCTTAGACTATTTGCATGACCAGCGATTCCTTATGAGAGCTAGACTTGCAAGACTGGGCTGTATGAAACTAAAGAGTTGTTTAGAATAAAATAATGGCAGAATTAAGCTCTTCTCTGATTTTACAGAGCATGGACTTCTGCAAAACTTGACCTGAAATTCAAATTGATTTGATCTTAAATTCAAGAAATTTCAACTACCATCCAGGCAAATATGCTCCATATGTTAAATACAAGTAAATATAGTTAAGTTCTCCATTGTCTACGAATGCACTACAGAACAGATTTTCTGTAAAGACCAGATTCTCCCTGAGCAGCAGAGGATTTAAAAAGGTCAGTACTAGTAATGATCAGCTGAAAACAAGGGTTTGCCTGAAAGCTGTTAGAGGGTGTGTGTTCCCTGTAGGTCCTAAAACCCCTCATTTGACACAACGATTGAAAATGAAATAGAAGAAGAATTACATGAAATAAAGCCTCCATTTATTTCCTAGAATTGATGCCGTTTGCCTGTTTATCATAGATTAAATAGCTTTTCACAATACTAAACCGATGGTGTGCTATTTCTATCAAAACAATCCGAACTGTGATAAGACTCTTCAGAATTAGTATTTATTATAACATGAGCATTGTGACAGAAGGAGGCAGACCATGCTTCAGGGTACCAACTGCCCTCTAACTGATGGGAGTTAGGAAGGCACTTTTTCTATTGGCTGCTTATTTCATAACTGTCCCCTACAGGGTTTTGCGTTTTCCCCTAAAGCGTCTCATATTGACTCCCATCAGAGACAGGACTATATGAATGATAATGACCACTGGTCTAATCTGTTATGCAGCTCCTATGAATTTGTTCAGGATATCCTGTATTTTGGGGAGGAAGAGCAATATAATTTCTGTCCAAGAGACAGATTGTGTATTGAAAGCCAAGAGGGTGGGGCGGGAGTGGGAGGGAGAGAGGAGGAATGACAACAAAGTGTTCATGGCAGGTGGCTTGATGAAAGCTTTCGGGAACAAATCCTGATATGTTTACTTTATTTTCTTTTTAATGGGATGTCAGTTCTGGAAAATAAACAGCCCTTCCTGCATCCAGTCGCATAAGCACTTATTGGTCTAGATGAAGTACAGAAAAGAAATATTATATACTGTGCACCATAAGTCATCACCATAGCTCTTCAGGTAAACTACCAAGGTATTTCTATTGCTGAGCTTTCACTGTGCAACTCTGTGGAACACAAATTGGTAAGCTGAGTGCCAACCGAACATGGTCGTTGGAGCAGTCCAGAGTTAACACTCACCGGCTTATCTTAATCTTAGCCTGTGATAGCTTCTTTGATGAAAGATTTTTCTGATACCATAACAGCAGCAGCTCTTCCTTTGGAAATTATACAATTACAAAAGAGAGCAGTCTATAGCATATGCACTATATAGTACAATATCTGAGAGGTATTTGGGGGGGTCTGAAGGGCTTAAATATTTTTGTAGGGACTGGTACCCTGACATACCTCTGACAAACTGTGAGGTGTTTTCAGAAAATTCTCTTAACAGTTGGGAAGGGTTGGGGGGGGGGGGACTGTGGAGGAGTCAAGACTCATGGTCTCCAAGCTCTGCCAAGCCATGGGAAAGGAACCTCCCATTCCTTGGGTGCTGCTCCCATCCTCTCGCCTTCCCAGCCCAGTTATTAGTGCAGGGTTATTTAGATAGCCACTGCCTAAAGAGGGGAGAATGCTACACACCGCACTCACCCTCTCATCATCACGGACCCCAAAGCCCAGTGGAAAACATGAGCATGATTTTCATAGTATCTATGGAAAGGAGAGAGCATACAATGAAGCATGAGGCCATTTTCTCTCCTGTCTGGGGTTACAATGTAGACATCACAAGTGCAATATCAGGCACATTTGGACAAAACTCTATGAACTCTATTCACATCTTCATAGGAACCCCTATACCAGGAAGCAGCTAGTCCAGTATCCTGTCTCCCACAATGGCCAGTACCAGAGGTTAAAGAGGAAGGTGAAAGAAACCCAGTAGTGGATTAACTTGCCAGCTTCAAATAGGGATCTTCTTTTATACCATCTATCATTGAGGCCAACAAAAAAGAAACGGCTTACATTAAATCTTTCATAAAATAAGTTGCAGCTGGCCTAGAAACTTTAGTTTGGGTTGTGAATGGTGACAAAAATGGGTCTGTGTCAAACTTTTATCCCAAGGAAGCTGCGCTGGCCCCTTTTACCTCAATCTGCTTGGCCTCGCTAAGTTTCATAACATTCTCAGGATAATTAAATACAAAACTATGTCTCCCATAGTTCACTCTCAACTTAGCTGTTGAGAGTGATGCCCCAGTCTCAGCATTTCCTGTTAGCGATAGTAAACACCTGTCTCCTTCTATCACGCTATGGAGTGTACATAGCAAAGTGCAGTCCCTAAAAACGCCAGGTGTCCTATAAATCCAGCAATGCCACAATGTTGGTTTGTGGCAAAAGAGCCACAAGTCCCTTCCCCCTGCTTGGGGATAAGCCTTTCTGGAAGTCAGCCTCCTGACTGCACTGAGGACTCTGGGCTAGTTCCTCAGCTCATGTAATTCAGCATAGCCCCAGTCACTTCATTCACACTGATTTATACCAGCTCTGGTCCTGTGTTTCTCAATGTCCCAGTGAGTCTAGTAGAACAAAACAAAAAACCAAAACCCCAGCTAAATAACTCCCTGTACTCTACTTTTTCACGATATCAAATAGTCCCAGAATGCTATTGTTTCACTTTGTTATCCATGGCAACCACTTTGAAGCTGATAGTTTATTCTTTTTAAACAAAATATCACTGGCAGCATTTATATTTTTAAAGCAGCTATGCAGCTGCCACAGAGTTATTTCCAAATCCTGATTCTACTCGGGCATCATTTTTCATGCACATGCACTAATGATAATTTAATTGGACATCCGTAGCTTCACAAAATACTAAAATATTTGCATAGGGCAAAATGTGCTAAGGAAGACATTGAATTTCAGTTTGCTATTAATTTTAGTTTGCTATTTATAAACAGCATATGGATTTCAACTTTTCCCTTGACACTGACACTGTTGAAACAACCACTTGATCTATTAAATTTTTTGAGTAGCTCTTTAAATTATAAATAGTGCTCAGTTGTTTATTTCAAGTGCTTTCAGTACTCCAAATGTGGTTTAATTGTATTTGAAAACTGCCAAATATCAATGGAGATCAATCCTATCCCATTGATCTGTTTATGCTGTTAAACATGTAGAATATCAGATTCAGGCTCTAACATATTTAAATACTCCTCTATTGATCAACTACTGCTATGATCTAGCTCAGATGATGGTATAGATGATTAGAGCAAACTATCTGCTTTGTTTTGTTCAACCAATACTTCTTATATTTCAAAATGCCTTAAGAAACTGATTCATAGTGCAAAACATAGGATACTAGACAAGCAAGCATGTGAGATTGCTTTACAAAGATACTGATCATTTCAGTGTGAGAATTTTAGTGTCTAAGATCATTTGGCCTGAAAAGCTGCAAAAAACAAATTATTGTAAAACACAAAGGGCCATAAGCACCAGGGGTGGAGCGCCCACAGAAAAAAATTAGTGGGTGCATAGTAGCCAAGCTCCCTTCCCTCCCCCCCAGTGCCTCCCGCTTGCTGCGGATCAGCTGTTCTGTGGTGTGCAGGAGGCACTGGGAGAAAGGGGGACGAGCGGGGATGGGGTGCACTCAGGGAAGGGGTCAGAACTGGGTGGGAAGAGGCAGGGAAGAGCTGGGGTGGGGGCAGAAAGAGATGGGTATGGGTGTGGCCTCGGGGGAAGGAGTGGAGTGGGGCAGGAAGAGGCAGAGCAGGGGTAGGGATTTGGGGGAAGGGGTGGAGTGGGGCAGGGAGAGGCAGAGCAGGGGGAGGGGTTTGGGGGGAAGGGGTGGGGGGAGGGTGAGGTCGGGGGCTGAACGGGGGTTGAGCACTGCTGGGGAAAGTTGGAAGCTGGCACCTGTGCAAAGGGCTATATTAAAATCCTGCACTTTGGTGCTCAGTGAAATGTGTTAGAAAAGTATGGGTCATATAGGAAGCATGGAGAACTTCTTCACCGCAGAAGAGTAGTCAAACACAAGACTGCAATAGGAGTTTTGTTCAGCTCACATGCCAAGGCATGTCCTGTGAAAGAGAGTGTCTGCAGCCCCATATATGCACTAGCCTCTCATAGAAGAGTACTGGACTATTCCACCAAACAGGGGCACAATTCCAAAGCTTACAATAATCGATGCCATTGTTTTGGGCTATTATATACTCTTGGGCTACTGTACAATACTCTAGTGGATTCTTTTTATAAGGCCTGATGGCCGGTCAGGGTGCACTTATGTCTAGCTCAGAAGGCCCATAAAAGTGCATCATATAGTCCTGTACTACCTACTAACTACTCCACTCTCTTTCCTGTGTTAGGGACTGTAGATGACTAGATCTTAGGGCAGCCAATCCAGTGGTTCAACAATCTATTTCTAGCATGCTAGTTCAATCAGAGCTAGCATGGGTATATCTCCTCAAGCTGGAATGAATTTATAATATTAGTCAGGGATTAGATTACAACAGAATAGTACCAACAGTGCTAACTCTGAATACTCTACACCTATCAGAAACAGTATTGGGGATGGTCATGCCTAGTGGTTGGAGCCAGAACAGTCAGACCTAGTGGTCTGAACTGAAATCAGGAGTGCAGGGTGGGGGTTGGAGTAAGACCAGGACTGGAGCAGTCAGGGGGTGGGAAGTGGGAGGGAGTGGATGGGGTGGGGGCGGGGCTAGGGCGGGGCTCCCCCCCCCAGTGTCCTCTTTTTTGATTGTGGAAATATGGTAACCCTAAGTTTCAATGAGTATAATGGGCTAAAACCCATAACTTGCTGTGCAGCCTAACAAGCTCCTGTTAAACAAGCAGACAAAATATTTGCTGCAATTGTGGAAATTCCACTAAATCAGCTATCCCCCAAACCACTGGTGATGGCACTGTTTCTGTGTTTAGAGCTGGAAGCAAAAAGAAAACGAAACAATTCCTGAAGTGGGGTTGGATTAAGGAAATGAACAGAGCATTATCAGTTTGGAGAGAGTTTAAATGACACAGTAAGGGAACAGTTAGTGTGTGGCATTCAAAATGAAGCAATCCAAATAAGATTAGTTACTGAGGCTGATTTGACTGTATAATGTACACTAGAAATTGATGTTTTAATAGAAACTGTTACTAAAGATGCCAGAGAGTTGCAACAGCATCATGAAATCTGTGCAACAAATAAACTGGGGATCAAGCAGAAAGCATAATGTGGACAACATTCAAAGGTTGTGTGCTTTTGTTTTGGGAAACGGTCTCACAATGCAAATAATTGCTGGTTCAAGGGCAAACACTGTAGAAAATGCAAGAAACCGGGGTGCAGGACAGTGCAAAAAATCACAACCACTGCCTCACAAATCAATACCAGAGAACCTCAGATTTATCAATTAGCAAATGACAACCTGGAATCCACTGAGACTGCTGCAGCATCTCTGTAAGTATTTCATTTATTGTCTTCTAAATTAAACATCATTTGGATTCCTTTACAAATGGAAGGAGTAAGATTTAAAATGGAGCTGATATGGGATCTGCTGTTTCTGTAATTTCATAACAGGATTAGCAGAGAGTACTTAAAGGGCTAAAGTTGCAGAAAACCTAAGAACATATACAGGGAAATCCTTGCTCCCCTGGGTGTTTTTACAGGGAAGGTAATGCATAACTGTAAATATCATGTTCTAAACCTCTATGTTGTCAAGTGAGGGGGGGTCATGTGTTACTTGGTAGAGAATGACAAAGATTCGGTTGGACTAGCAAAGCATAAAGTGTCTGCCAGCTTCAAAACAAAATTATGAACTCCAGCAAAACCTAAAATTAGCTGAACTTGTAGACAAAGCACTGGATATCTTTCAGGATGGTATCAGACCCTTCAAACATATGAAAACAAAAATTGTCCTTGAAGAGGAAACAATTCCTAAATTTTGCAAAGCTCCTTCAGTACCTTTTGCAATACAACCAAAGGTCGAGGTAGAACTTTGGCACTTACAGGATTCTAGAATTATATCCCAGGTTAACAGGAGTAAATGAAGCACTGGAGTAATGCCAGTGGTGAAAAAGAATGATGCTGTCTGAGTGAGTACGGTCTCAGAGCAAATACAGAAAAGTGTGATTTTTTTCAAAATTCAGTTACATATTGTGGTCATACCATTGACAGAGATGGTTTGCATAAGTCACAAGGAAAAGTTAAAGTTATCCTTAAAGCACCTGTTATGCTCCTTTCTGGGGATGATCAGTTATTACCATAGGTTCCTACCTCAGATAGCAATGGTGTTACATCCCTTGAATGAACTGTTACACAACAGATGGAAATGGTTTTGGTCCATGCAGTGGACTAAGGTTTTGGATAAGGCCAAGAAGCTATTATAATCTGAAATGGCCCTTACACAGTACAATGCATCTTTGACTGTCAAGTTAGTTTATGACACTTCCCTATATGGACTGGAAGCAGTAATTTCAATGAAATGGAAAATCATACTGAAAAGGCCTATTGCTTTTGCTTCTTGATCTCCTACTTTGGCAGAACTTAACTATGCTCAAATTGATAGAGGAGCTTTGAGTTTACTCTGGGGAGATAAGTTTTACCAGTATCTCAATGGGGAATTATTTACTCTGGTTACAGATCATCAAATGCTAGTTTCAACTTTTAACCCAAAGAAAGGAATACTAGCAATGGCTGCAGCAGTTACAGAGATGGGCAATATTTTTGGCAACTATTGAGTTAAAAAAACCCAGCCAACCTGGAAATGAACATTGCATCTCACACCTGACATTGGAAATGGCAGGTAAGGATACTGAAGTGGAACCAGAGGCAGCTGATATGTTCCCTATTGCACAAATTGAACCCTTACCAGTGACAAATGCCATGGTACACTGTGAAATTAAAAATGATCCAGTGCTAGCTGAAATGTCTGCCATTATGATGAGTGGATGGACTCATGTGCACAAACAACTGTGTCCAGAGGTCTTTGTTTTGCTTGAAAAGAACAGTTAAGTGTATGTCAAGGTTGTTTAATGTGTGGTACTAGAATAGTGATTCCTACAAATCCCAAGTCCCATGTACTTCAGGAATTACATGGAGGCCATTTGGGAATTGTAAAAACGAAAGCCGTGGCCAGGAGTTTTTTGTGGTGGCCAAGGAGTGATAGACATGTACAGGAAATGGCAAAACAATGTCATGGTTGTTAACAAATGCAACATGCCTAAATGTGCTTCATTTCATCCTGGGGATGGCCAGCTACCCTGTGGCAGCAAATCCTTATAGACTATGCCAGACCATTTATGGGACATATGCTTTTGTTTGCAATAGATGCTCATTCCAAAAGTCCTGAAGTATTCTGTATGAATTCAATTAGTTAGGCACAGAGGTTGGTAGTGTTAAAACTCTTGTTTTCTAGGACAGGAATTCCTGAACAGACTGTAAGTGACAATGAAACTCTGTTCACATCTGAAATGTTCCAATTGTTTATGCAAACAAATGGTACCAAACATGCCACCTCAGCTCCTTACTATCCTGCCACAAATGGTGTAGCAGACTGATTTTTTTTCAGACATTCAAGCAAGCAATTCATGCTACAACTCCAGATAATGGTAACTTACAACGCAAAACTGAAATTTTTCTATTGGACTATAGAAATGCAGTACACACTGCTATGAATTAGATGCCAGCAATATTGTTTATGGGACATATTTTAAGGTTTCACTTTGACTTGTTAAAGGCTGATCTTCAGAGGGACATTCAAAAGAAGCAGTGTGATCAAATGGCTGCAAGTAGATCTAATGGCTGCAAGTAGTCACACCTGGCTGCACAGTTCGCACTCTGAGAAAAAAGTCGTAGTAAGAGACACCTGAGATAAATTGTGAAACCTGGTGTTTTTACATACAGACTGGTCCTCTGTCTTATTAGGTAGAAGCAGCACCGAACATGTCATGGAGAAGACACATAAATCAGCTTTGGAGCACAAGTTCAGTAAGGATGTGCTACACCAGTGATGCCTGTTGAAAATCCCACTTCTACAGTACAGCCACAGACAGTGACTTGAGATAGCACCAGTGAGCCTGTCTCTGTTTCTACTACAGGTGACCTTAACACTACAGAGCAACAAGAAGTTGCTGATACAGCTACACCAGAAAGTGTATTAAATATCAATTTCTATTTCTAGGATGAGGTTCTTAGAAAATGAGGAAAAATGCCTTTTAAAATTCTCCTAGGTCGTTTTTTGTTTTTGTTGCCACCTTTGCCTGGGGGTTTAACCACCCAATAATGGGTTGGTCCTACCAAATGCTTGGCCAAAACATCCTAAAGTTCTGCTTCAAGCTCTGATTACTACCCCCAAAATTATACACATTTTCATTTAACAGAATAACCCCCACACACACATATTTAGGTTAACTATCCACGTATTAAGCAAAGCTTACGTCAATAAAGATGTACTGAATCATTATGACAATGGAAATTGCGTAAACATGCAAGAATGAAAATACCTTACAAAGTGCTACATGTGTGTATGTAAAGGTGTTGAGTTTTGTGATGTTATATTATTTGAGAATGAATGTGTGATGATATAATAAAAGAGTGTATTGTAATGTGCACACATAGAGGGCCGAGTGAAGGGTGCACATCCACTCTGAACGCTGACTTTTGCTGATTTCTGGGGATGTAATCATGCAACCTTCATGTTTTTTTTTAATGTAGTTGTTGGCATGGAACGTGCAGCAGCTGTATATGAAGGGCCTGATGAAAATCTCTCTGAAATCAATGTATTTCCTTTGACCTTAACAGACTTTGGATTAGGCCCACAGTGAATTAATAGTAAATATACATTGTTATAAATAGTTCTGGTTGCATTTTAAAATCTTTTACAAAGTTTAATTTCACAGATGAACACACAAATACACACACATACCCATTACAATGGAGCTTTCTTGGATTTATGTGCCATACAAGTCCAAATTGGGCATTCAGCTTATGCTCTTGTAAGATGCCTCTCAGAATATCCCATAGTGGCTTCAGAGTTATTACCGTTTCTTCAGGCTCCACTCTATGCCTCGTCTCTAGTTTAAAAGCACCAAGAAGCTTCTTGAGAGAGGAAAAATTACATTTAAGCACTTAATATAATTTTCCCCTTACTTTTACAGGAATGAGTGGCTGATAGCATCTGACTCTGATATCCTATTTATCTCGGTACTGATACAGCTCCCATCACTATAGTATGTGAGTGACTCACAAACATTAATGAACTTATCCCCACAAAACTCCTGTGAGGTAGGGAAATTTTATTAGCCCCCAATTTACAAGGGGAACTGAGATGTAAAGAGATTCTCGTGACTTGCCCAAGGTCAAATAATAAGTCTGGAGAAGAGCTGGGAACCAACTCACATCTCCTGAATCCTAGAGCAGTGGCTTAGCCATGGAATCACCTTTATACATTGTTCTCATGCTCTAGGTACATTTAAGCAACTTAGCTACAGTGTATTGCTCTCACTTTAGTTTTCTTTTAATTTCTCTATGTCTGCTAAGGAGAAGATCTATAAATACTTCGCCTTACAGACTGTAATTTATGGACAGCTAATCTCAAGAATAATAGCTACCTTTATCAGGTTAGGCAGTGTGTTCGATCATAAAATATTTATATTAAGTCTAGTTTTTACATACAGGAAAAGAACATCCAATACTTGCAACTTTCCACTTCGTTTCTTTTTAAGAAATATAATATTCTGTGTTTGAAAGGCCCAGTAGCTGTTGATGAGATGTCATTCTTGATTCCTCTGTTCCAAGTAACAAAAGTAGAGAGATGATTATATTCTCAGCTGTAAAATGTCTGTTTGTCAAAATGGCCAGGTCTGAGACTCATCCCCTAGTCATCACATCATTGGTGCTTTTATCTGTTCTTAAAGAGGCTGTGTGGATCATAGCTATTCTCTTCAGATTGGGGTGTCAATTATGGAATAATCAAAACTACTTTCTGCAGCTGCCCATCCTGTTTATGGAAAGTCTCCCGATATAAATGCTGTCCCAGACTTATCCTGTTTACTATTCATTATCATTGTGTAAATTGATTTAGTGGTTACTGTGTGTCTGGTGCTGCACAAGATACACAGAAAAAAGACATTCCCTTGCCCAAAGAGCTCATATTTTCGAAAGACTGCCACAGAGAGACATGCCCCATAGACAAACCCAGAGACAAGCATAACACAGGCTCTGAGCCTGCAGTGGAATCCATCAGCATGGATAATTGCTTCCTGGCTGAATCCCACTGTAAAAATATATATGAATGTCCTCAGAATTCAGGGATGTTCAGACTCGGAGTTCTAGCTTGGCAGTTATAGAAATAGACCTGAGTTGGAGAGGCCAGATTTGGATCTGTATCCAGACCTAAACTTCCCAAAGTTCAGGAGGCTTCAGATCAGGTCTCCTGTTTTGTTCCCATCTTTTTTTATGTGACAGAGGAGCCAAGGCTGTAGATTAGAAGAAGCAAGAGCAGTTATTTCCAACCCCAGACTTTATTAACATTTGTTGAGCACTCTGAAGATGATAATTAAATACCCTTTACAATGTGTTCCTTTGGCAGAGGACCCAATCCACGTTTATAATCATTACATCAAGTTCACTTTGGCAGTGTTACTGGCTGTTTCCCTCACCTTATTTTTCTCTCTCTCCTTATCATTTTTATCACTTATTTATATTGCAGTGGTGCCTGGAGGCCCCAATCAGAATCCAAGTCTCATTGTATGAGGTGCTGTAGAAATGTGTAAATGATGTACAAACACTGTGCTTAACACACACACTCTCCGTCTGTATGTTCCCTTCACATGAGTATGTATTTCTATGTATACCTAAATGTTGCGTGTACATGAACACACTCCCAGATATATATGCTGTGATGGAGATGGAAGAGATGGAAAAAAAGAATGAATAGATCATGAAGCAAAATATACTAATACCTAATTTCACAAATGTGGTTTGAAGTTTCCCAAAGACATCTGCAAAGCACAGAGATAAATGAACTAGATTAGTCCTAACCATAAAAGGCATGAGCATTCTTGATCTTGTCTCTATGTTTTATCTGAACTCTAGCCTACAGGCATATCACCTTGTGCTGTGATTTTTACCTGTCCCAGTAAAAGAAGCGGAGTCAAGTCCGGTCTGGGTTCACATCAGAACTCCAAGGAAACTGTAGCAGTGGAGCTGGTGACCCTCCTTTCATCACTGACATAATGCTCTGGTGTGCTAAGTGTGGTGATGGGAGGTGGGGAAATGAAGTGGGTGCTGCCTTGTGGATGATGTGAAGCCAAATGCCCAACCATCTGATGCCATTGAAAATCCCTTGGCACTATCCACAAGAACATGTCAATTGGATTTCACTCAGTTGTCACTTCTACTAAAAACACTGGTGTAGAATTCTGAATCTTGCCACAGAGGCAGTTCCATTTCAGTAGTGGGTGAAGTGATCCCAGTACACTTTGTCAAGCACTTTTGGGTTCTTACAAATGAAAGGTGCTATATAAATGCCAGGTGTTATTATACACCACTTAGGAGAAATGTTGCCACTTATTCCTCTGGATTTACTGTTGAGCATGTAGAGATCATAGTCATTGCTGGTAATTGCAGTAAGAATAACATCTCAAAGGCAGTAGTCTGTGTAGTTTGTTCTGTAGTCTGCTTTTTCCTTCTCTGTAATGAGAGGTCGCATACTGATAAGTGGGAGGAATTTTTTGACAATACAGTTATGGAGAAATAGCTACTTTCCACATTATATGGTCAAGGGGCAACTCTTAGAGTTATTTACATGGCTTCATCTTGAATATTCTAGGGGTATGTCTACACTACGAAATTAGTTCGAATTTATAGAAGCCGGTTTTATTGAAATCGGTTGTATACAGCCGATTGTGTATGTCCACACAATAAAATGCTCTAGGTGCTCTAGTCGGCAGACCTCGTCCACAGTACGAGGCTAGCGTCGACTTCCGGAGCATTGCACTATGGGTAGCTATCCCACAGCTATCCCACAGTTCCCGCAGTCTCTGCCGCCCCTTGGAATTCTGGGTTGAGATCCCAATGCCCGGATGATGCAAAACAGTGTCGCGGGCGGTTCTGGGTACATGTCGTCAGGCCCCTCCCTCCCCCGTCACAGCAACGGCAGACAATAGATTCGCGCCTTTTTATCTGGGTTACCTGGGTTACCTGTGCAGACAACATGGAGCCCGCTCAGCACAGCTGAGCTCACCATCACCATATGTCCTCTGGGTGCCGGCAGACGTGGGACTGCATTGCTACACAGCAGCAGCTGCTAACTGCCTTTTGGCGGTAGACGGTGCAGTAGACTGGTAGCCTTCATCGGCGATCTGGGTGCTGGCAGCCGTGGGGCTTGCCTTTTGGCAGTAAATGGTGTATTATGACTGTTAGCCGGCCTATTACAAGTCGGGTCATCGCACGTTAGCAGAGTCTTCCCTGAGCAGCAGCTCGTGCAATAGGCCTGAAGACCATCGTCATACACCGCCCAGTATTTGCTGCCAAGCACCCAGAAAGATGCCGAGGGCTATCAGTCACGCTGCACCGTCGTCTTAAGATGTAAAAAATAGATTTTCTCTGTATTCATTTGCTTCCCCCTCCCTCCGTCAACAGGGTTTTCAGTTTAATCTTTGGGGGGGACCAGTCTGTGACAGTTGTTTGTGTCTCTCCCTGATGCACAGCCACCGTTCTTTATTTTAATTCCCTGTGCCTGTACGCCATGTCGTCACTCGGCCCCCCTCCCTCCTTCCCCTAGGCCGTCAGATACTACGTTTGCGCCACAGCTCGAGCCGAGAAGCGGTTCGCGCCTTTTCTTTGAATTCTGGGTTGAGATCCCAATGCCCAGATGATGCAAAACAGTGTCGCGGGCGGTTCTGGGTACATGTCGTCAGGCCCCTCCCCCCTCGTCACAGCAACGGCAGACAATAGATTCGCGCCTTTTTACCTGGGTTACCTGTGCAGACAACATACCACGGCAAGCATGGAGCCCGCTCAGCTCAGCTGAGCTCACCGTCACCATATGTCCTCTGGGTGCCGGCAGACGTGGGACTGCATTGCTACACAGCAGCAGCTGCTAACTGCCTTTTGGCGGTAGACGGTGTAGCATGAGTGATAGCCGTGGGGCTGGCAGCCGTACTGCTGCATTGCACCAGCCCCTTGCAGGCGATGGTATATTATGACTGGTACCCGTCGTCGTCGTACTGGTATGGCTGTCAATCATGGCCACCTGGGCAGACATGCTACTGTTTCGATGATGACGGTTACCAGTCATAATATACTATTTTCTGCCAATTGCCCAATATTGTCTGCTAAGCACCCAGAAGAGGCCGAGGGCGATGCTGGGTGCTGGCGGACGTGGGGCTGGCAGACGTGGGGCTGCATTGCTACACAGCAGCAGCCCCTTGCCTTTTGGCAGATGATGGCATATTATGATTGGTATCCGTCATCGTCATACTGGTATGGCTGTCACTCATGCTGCAGCGTCGGCTGCCACCTTAAGATGTAAAAAATAGATTTGTTCTGTGTTCATTTGCTTCCCCTTCCTCCGTGAAATCAACGGCCTGCTAAGCCCAGGGTTTCCAGTTTAATCTTTGGGGGGACCATTCTGTGTGACAGTTGTTTGTGTTTCTCCCTGTTCCTGTACCTGTACGCCATGTCGTCACTCGGCCCTCCCTCCCTCCCGCCCTCCTTCTCCTGGTCCATCAGATACTACTTTCGCGCCTTTTTTCTGACCAGGCGCCATAGCTAGCACTGGGATCATGGAGCCCGCTCAGATCACCGCGGCAATTATGAGCACTATGAACACCACGCGCATTGTCCTGGAGTACATGCAGAGCCAGAACATGCCAAGGCGAAACCCGGACCAGGCGAGGAGGCGATTGCAGCGCGGCGACGAGAGTGATGAGGAAATTGACATGGCCATAGACCTCTCACAAGGCACAGGCCCCAGCAATGTGGAAATCATGGTGTTACTGGGGCAGGTTGATACCGTGGAACGCCGATTCTGGGCCCGGGAAACAAGCACAGACTGGTGGGACCGCATCGTGCTGCAGGTATGGGACGATTCCCAGTGGCTGCGAAACTTTCGCATGCGTAAGGGCACTTTCATGGAACTTTGTGACTTGCTTTCCCCTGCCCTGAAACGTCAGGATACCAAGATGAGAGCAGCCCTCACAGTTGAGAAGCGAGTGGCAATAGCCCTGTGGAAGCTTGCAACGCCAGACAGCTACCGGTCAGTCGGGAATCAATTTGGAGTGGGCAAATCTACTGTGGGGGCTGCTGTGATCCAATTTGCCAGGGCAATGAAAGACCTGGTGATAGCAAGGGTAGTGACTCTGGGCAACGTGCAGTCAATAGTGGATGGTTTTGCTGAAATGGGATTCCCAAACTGTGGCGGGGCCATAGACGGAACCCATATCCCTATCTTGTCACCGGAGCACCAAGCCACCGACTACATAAACCGCAAGGGGTACTTTTCAATGCTGCTGCAAGCCCTGGTGGATCACAAGGGACGTTTCACCAACATCAATGTGGGATGGCCGGGAAAGGTACATGATGCTCGCGTCTTCAGGAACTCTGCTCTGTTTCGAAAGCTGGAGGAAGGGACTTTCTTCCCGGACCAGAAAGTGACCATTGGGGATGTTGAAATGCCTATCGTGATCCTTGGGGACCCAGCCTACCCCTTAATGCCATGGCTCATGAAGCCATACACAGGCAGCCTGGACAGGAGTCAGGACCTGTTCAACTACAGGCTGAGCAAGTGCCGAATGGTGGTGGAATGCGCATTTGGCCGTTTAAAAGCGCGCTGGCGCAGCTTACTGACTCGCTCAGACCTCAGCGAAAAGAATATCCCCATTGTTATTGCTGCTTGCTGTGCGCTCCACAATATCTGTGAGAGTAAGGGGGAGACATTTATGGCGGGGTGGGAGGTTGAGGCAACTCGCCTGGCCGCTGATTACGCGCAGCCAGACACCAGGGCGGTTAGAGGAGCACAGCAGGGCGCGGTGCGCATCAGAGAAGCTTTGAAAACGAGTTTTGTGACTGGCCAGGCTACTGTGTGAAACTTCTGTTTGTTTCTCCTTGATGAACCCTCCAACCCCCCCCCCCCGACCCGGTTCACTCTACTTCCCTGTAAACCAACCACCCCACCCCACCCTCCCCTCCCCTCCCGCTTGCAGAGGCAATAAAGTCATTGTTTTTTTCACATTCATGCATTCTTTATTAGTTCCTTACAGAGGTAGGGGGATAATTGCCAAGGTAGCAGGGATGGGTGGGGGAGGAGGGATGGAAAAGGACACACTGCATTTTAAAACTTTAACTCTTATTGAAGCCCAGCCTTCTGATGCTTGGGCGATCATCTGGGGTGGAGTGACTGGGTGGACGGAGGCCCCCCCACCGTGTTCTTGGGCGTCTGGGTGACGAGGCTATGGAACTTGGGGAGGAGGGCTGTTGGTTACACAGGGGCTGTAGCGGCGGTCTCTGCTCCTGCTGCCTTTCCTGCAACTCAACCATACGCTCGAGCATATCACTTTGATGCTCCAGCAGACGGAGCATTGCCTCTTGCCGTCTGTCTGCAAGCTGACGCCACCTATCGTCTTCAGCCCGCCACCTCTCCTCTCGTTCATGTTGGACTTTTCTCATCTCCGACATTGACTGCCTCCACGCATTCTGCTGTGCTCTATCAGCGTGGGAGGACATCTGCAGCTCCGTGAACATCTCGTCCCTCGTCTTACGTTTTCTCTTTCTAATGTTCACGAGCCTCTGCGAAGGAGAAACATTTGCAGCTGGTGGAGGAGAAGGGAGAGGTGGTTAAAAAAGACACATTTTAGGGAACAATGGGTACACTCTTTCATTACAAGGTCGCATATTTCGGCTTGCAGGCAGCCATCGTAGGCCACAGTGTTTTGGCTTATTTAACCTTCTTAACATGCGGGAAAGGTTGCAAACAGCAGCGCATTTCCCATCTCAAGGATGAATTGGGTTGTCCATTTAAAATGGGGTTTCAATGTAAAAGGAGGGGGCTGCGGTTTCCCGGTTAACATGCGGCACAAACACAAGTAAACCACCCCCCCCACACACACACACACGATTCTCTGGGATGATCACTTCACCCCTCCCCCCCACCGCGTGGTTAACAGCGGGGAACATTTCTGGTCCGAATAGCAGGAACGGGCGCCTCTGAATGTCCCCCTTAATAAAATCACCCCATTTCAACCAGGAGAGCTTTCTGGAGATGTCCCTGGAGGATTTCCGCTCCATCCCCATACACGTTAACAGACTTGCTTGCTTTTTTTTGTAATGTTTACAAATATTTACAAAGTTACACTCACCAGAGGTCTCCTGTGTGCCCTGAGGGTCTTGGGTGAGTTCGGGGGTTACTGGTTCCAGGTCCAGTGTCACAAACATATCCTGGCTGTTGGGGAAACCGGTTTCTCCGCTTCCTTGCTGCTGTGAGCTACCTACAGTACCTCCATCGTCATCTTCCTCGTTCCCCGAACCGTCTTCCCTGTGTGTTTCTCCAGTGAGAGAGTCATAGCACACGGTTGGGGTAGTGGTGGCTGCACCCCCTAGGATCGCATGCAGCTCCGCGTAGTAGCGGCAAGTTTGCGGCTCTGCCCCGGACCTTCCGTTTGCTTCTCTGGCTTTGTGGTAGGCTTGCCTTAGCTCCTTAATTTTCACGCGGCACTGCTGTGTGTCCCTGTTATGGCCTCGGTCCTTCATGGCCTTGGAGATCTTTTCTAATACTTTTCCATTTCTTTTACTGCTACGGAGTTCAGCTATCACTGCTTCATCTCCCCATATGGCGAGCAGATCTCGTACCTCCCGTTCGGTCCATGCTGGAGCTCTTTTGCGATCCTGGGAGGACTCCATGACGGTTACCTGTGCTGATGAGCTCTGCGTGGTCACCTGTGCTCTCCACGCTGGGCAAACAGGAAATGAAATTCAAACCTTCGCGGGTCTTTTCCTGTCTACCTGGTCAGTGCATCTGAGTTGAGAGCGCTGTCCAGAGCGGTCACAATGAAGCACTGTGGGATAGCTCCCGGAGGCCAATAACATCGAATTCCGTCCACACTACCCCAATTCCGACCCGCAAAGGCCGGTTTTATCGCTAATCCCCTCGTCGGAGGTGGTGTAAAGAAACCGGTTTAAAGGGCCCTTTAAGTCGAAAGAAAGGGCCTCGTTGTGTGGACGTGTCCAGGCTTAATTCGGTTTAACGCTGCTAAAGTCGACCTAAACCCGTAGTGTAGACCAGGCCTAGGATTACAGAGCAGATGTCAGCAAAGAGTAGGTTGCTTTTCATGATGCTTTTTTCAGAATAATGTAATAAAGCTAACTCCCCATAGAAAAAACATCCTTTAAATAACTTGCTTCATATACCTTTACATCTTGGTTTGCATTTTATTAATATTAGTTTCAAGAGGTTTCATTCAATTAGTTGCATGCTTTCCCATAATACCTGTTATATTTCTATTTATAGTCCTTATTAAGTTAAAACTCCCATTTACTCTAAATACACTAGTGTAAAATCACTCTACTCTGCATTTTCCTTAGCATAACAGAGCCGAACATGGCCCATTATAGACTTTAATGGAAGTGTAACCAGGCAGACTGTTTTGCCAGGTGGATTAGTAATTTCAGGCTGCTTGTGTTCTCCCCTATGGCTCTTATTGCTCACAGCTATAGTCTAGCAAATCAAACAGGTTTTAGAAAGCCAGAAAAAAAATCCTGGCTATCACCTGAGCCCTAGAATAACTGAGTGTAAAGTCCTCCTTACTCCACCCCCACCTTGTTCTGCTAGCTCCCATGTAGCTACTCTTATAGACTTTTTGCCTTCCTGCTGGGGTATCTGATTGGCCCACAGTCTCCATCCCTGCCTCATTATCTTCTCCTGAACACCTGAGCAAGGAAAGGGCGAGGACAAACTGGAATTAACCCCCTGATTGCTGCTGACCAAGAAGTGCCTCTGAGAGTTTAGCCCAAGTAAAGGATAGGTGAGGATTAGGGACGAGACTGTGTAACAGAATAAAAATCTTGTAATCTGGGGAGTCAGGTTGGTTAGGTGCTTGGGCTAGATCCACAAGGCACTTAGGTGTGGCAGGAATCAGTACTGCAGCACCTACCTTTTAGGTGCCTTGCCACCTAGTGAAATCCACTGCCCTGTGTTAGTCACCTAGGTTCCCTATGCCATGAGTAGGGGGAGAGAGGTGCCTAAGAACGGGATCCACAAAAGACGGCATGCTGAGAAGGGAGCCTCCTAAACTAGTCAAGGGAATGCCAAGGAGAAAGGTGAATCCTAAACCCCAGCAGTCAAAAGGAGTTAGGGGCTTAAGTCTGAGCCAGAGGGAGGCGCCCATCTGCCCTTGGGATTCACAGTCGTAAATTCTCTTCTGGCGTTAAGCACTAAGCTTGTTGTTGTTGCAAGAAACACAGGAGCCCCCTTAGGACCTTTAGCCCCGTGGTTAAAGCACTCACTTGGGATGTGGGAGACCCACCTTTAACTTCCCTTCTTCTGTCTGATGTGCAAGAGGGATTTGAACTTAGGTTTCCCACATTTCAGTTGCTTGCCCTAGCCACTGGACTATAGAATCATGCTCTGGCGCCTTCTATATTTAATTATTTATACCCCATGGAGCTTTGCTAGGCAAGACTGAGGCACCCCCAGAATATCCCATAGCCCAGTGGTTAGGGATCTCACAACCCTAGAGGTAGGAAACCCAAGATCAACTCCATTCTCTTCAGCAGAGGGGGAAATTAAACCCACATCCTAGACATGAGCCCAACCACAATGTTATAAGGGGGGGGCAACTGCCAGCCATTTGGTGTGGCATTAGGTATATGCTGAGAATACCTACCAAAGCCAGCCCCCACGGTGAGATAGGTGGGGGAACACCCAGTTTGAGAACCATGCTGGGGCTTAGGCATTAGATAGGCAGCCAGGTGCCTAGACTGAGGGAGCTGGGTGCATGCTCACTAGCAGAAACTTATGCACCGATGGGACTTTAACAATGGAGTTGCCTCACTGGCATCTGAGCAGGAGTTTGGAGGATCTCAGTGGCACCTAAAATGGCAGTTAGACCTAGGTCCTTTTGGATCTAGCTATGGGCCTCTGCTTTGGTCACTTTGCTCCACTGGAGCTGTGCAAGGAGGCCTTAAACTAGCTCTAAAGGGGCTGCTGAGGAGTCCCCTAAGCTGCCCAGCACAGAGTCCATGAAGGCATCAAGGGCAAACCCCAGAACTCCACGGCTGCTCTTACTTGTGCCAGGGTCAGGTACAGATCCCCAGTAGGCTTAGGATCAAGGAAAACTAAATATTGCTGACATCTTTCTTTGCCTCCCCACCCTCACCTGTACCAGGCATAAGCTCAATGCAGCTGAAGATTGTTCCCAAAGTCAGTGGGAGTTGAAGGTGCTTCGTACCTCAGAGGAGATACTCAACACTTTGCAAAAATGGTTGCTCACTGTGCAGATAGTCACAAGCCAGTCCTCCTAGAATACTAGGTCTTAAAAATTATGATATGTGCCATGCTACATATAATTGCCCTGCATGGATTAACCACAACATCTCAGATTGTATCTTGTACATTGATCTCTCAGTAATTTGGCCATAATATATTTATTCCTGGAATGGGGACTGTTACTAAGGTAGTTTACTTCTATTTTATTTTTGCCTTATTACCATTTATTTGTAACTGTGATGGGGTGTCCACTCCACACAGGACTGCAAGGGGTTAATTAACTCCACAGGGTGCACCTGGAGGAGTCAGGGAACAGAGAAGGAAATGATTGCAAGAAGTTGTGCAGGAACAGACAGGGCCTATAAGGCCAGGTAAAGAGCTACAGCTAGAGGCTGCTTGGAAAAGGTGGACATTCCCACAAGAAGGGGAAGAGTGTTTGATGACTGCAGAATGTGTGGCTGCAGTCATTCCTTGGGAAAAGGAAGGAGGCTTTGAGAACTGGTAGACCAAGAAGGGGAATTGGAGGTAGGGAGCAACCCAGGGGAAGAGCAGTGAGGGTAGAGAAAGCTCAGATTGTGGAGGTGAAGGTCCCTGGGCTGGAACCTGGAGTGGAGAACAGGCCTGGGTTCCCTTACTAGCCACTGAGGGACTGCACCATGGGACAGTGAGAGGGAAGATGAGGAAAAACTGCCTAAGACTGTTAGGAAGATGGGACATTGCTACCCCAGAAGGGGGGGAATACTGAGTGACCCAGCTGGATGGCTGAGTCATGAAGAGGATATGTTTCAGAGTAGCAGCCGTGTGGTGATTCCTGGGATGAGAGAGATGCTGTAGATCTCTGTGTGTGTGAGAGAGAGAGTGCTGGTGTGCAAAGGGTGTGGAAGGGGGTGTTGACCTCAAGAGCTAATACCAGAGTGACCAGGAGGAGGCTCCAGACCAGTGGTGAGTGAAGAACCCCTTTGACAGTAAGTGACCCAGTCTCATTGAAATCAGTGGAAGTTCTGTCACTGACCTTTTGATGAGAACAAAAGGAAGCTCAGAATGAATATGCTGAGCAAAGCAGACATTTTTTTTTGTCATGTGTTCAAAACAATCAATAAGGAAAGAAAAATTAGAGGGGTATAGCAGAACCAGGAAAAGAGCAAATCTGAGATGTATGCTTAGTTTTGGGGGCAGGCCAAAAAGATGGAATAATGTACAGTGTGGAATGCTTCATTGAGCTCAAGGAGAATAAATAAGGAGCCAACAGTAGCAAAATTTGCTTATGAAAAGAGCAGAGCAGTTTCCATGCTTTGGTCAGAGCAAGCCCCAAATTGAAATGTCTGAAACATATACAGGGGTAGTTTGAGAGGTGACTGGAGAGATGAGAGAAGCACTATAGGAACTTTGTTACAAAAGGGACCATTAGAGTTGCATGTACAACATTACAAATACACCTTGTAACAAGAATGATACCACACAACCCGCAGCCATGATATATCTTTTGAATGTAAACTCGTGTAAATATTTAGTTGCACAAACACATAAGCAGATCAAGATAAACTGATGAATGGCTATTAGCTAAATATGACAGGTAATGGATCAACCTAAATCTTCCCAGGAATTTCTTTATGAAAATGACTAAAGAACCTCTGTAATTTAATCACTTGTCACTGTAATTGTCTGACTGCCTGTTAATTGCTTGCGCAACTCCCAAATTGTCAGACCAAAAGACCATCCAGTGATTCATTGGACTGTCATCCCACATAACTAAAGCAACAAATATAAGAAACAGTTCCTGGAATGAATCTTCACTTGTGGTGTCTTCTCTCAGTACACAATCCATTAAAACCATTCAGCAACTTCTTAAACAACTCAAACCTCACTGTGGCAGATCTCGAGTTCCTAAAGAGCAGGTATACTCTGAGAAGTGACTGTAAAAATGGCATTGATTCAATATTCGTTGCTTTTTCAGAGTCTCCATATCCTATTTTCTCAAGTAAATAGGTGGCTCTTCTAATTCTAGGCCTTCAAATTCTATCTGTCTGGTATTTATATGGCTGCCTCCTTTACTGTGGTATTTAGGCACCTCACAATCTTTAATGTATCCCATTATACAGATTAAGAACCCCCAAGAGTTGCGTCTCCCTGAGAGGCAGAAGCTAGGTTGATGGGAGAATTGTCTCATTGATCTAGCACTGTCTACACTGGGGCTTACTCAGTTTCACTGCGTCACTTAGGGGTATGGAGCATTTATAGAGGAACCATTTTTTCATAGCCATTTCCCTGACCATGGTCACACAGTGAATACCATTCTCCTCATGGGATTTATGGATGGGCATATGCTGCTGTCCAGAACCTTCATTATCAAATTTATAATTGCTTTGTTGGTACTCTCCTTACAGCAGCCAGTTTGAGGAATGGAAAGTCCACCAGCTGCATGCTGAAATGGTAATGGAGTCTCCAACAACACACAGTGATTCTCTCCTATTTCCTAGCTGGATGTACTGCCGAAATATACCTGGCCAGATTAAGTTCAGTGCCAAGCTTCTGCACTGTGTAGTAGAGCAGGGGGCACCCAAGTGGTAGATAAGCTCCCCGACTGTATGCCCAGCCCTGGCACGAGTTAAAGTAGCCTGCCTGCCCTAACCTGCAGCAGCTGGCACTGCTACCCAAAAGAATCAGTCAGCTGAGGTTAGTTAGAGCACAGTGGGCTCCAGCTATGCCTTATTGCTGTTCCCTGCAAGGGTCTACTATGCCATTCGGCTATGTTGGTTCTATGAAGACTTCCCCCACACACACACCAGGGGAATCCCTTCCAGAGCAGATAAGGCCGGATTCTGACCCCTTTGCTTTGCCATGAACATGCAGCTAAGCAGATGGGTACCTGTCTGCTTTAGAGAGCAGGCTACATTTAATACACCGTGCAGAGGGGCACCATCATAGGAGAGCTCCAGCAAGGATTGTGCCCCAGTGCATTGGCAGCACCCCAAATCTAATCCCCAGTTTTGTCAATGGCTTCATTTTGTGGTGCCTTTTTTCATAATAATTTGAGTTGTGAGAATACCTAGCAGTCCCAGTCATAAACCAGGACCCCATTGTGCTAGATGTACAAATGCAGAACAAAGACCGTTCCTTCCCCAAAGAGATTACAATTGAAGTCATTCCCAGTATAGACTCTGCCACTAGTATTACTGGTAGCTGTTGTGAGCCTGTGTGATGGGAGCTATTATCTCTTTGGGCATTTGGCCTTCTTGCTACTCCAGCTGCTACTGAACTCAAAGCATTGAGGGATGTAGAACAGATTCATCCCTAGTAGAAGTCAGCTTGCCAAATAACCACCCTCCTGCTTCACCATTTAAAAAAATTCTTTTCTGTTCTAAGGGACTGGAAGTGAATGTGCTTTCCTGAGTTTGACCATTCAGCTGCTCCTGTGTCACTAGTCACTGCTTTTAGTCACCTGTGCAATGCCTCCTTTTATCTAGCATGGCCTGAAAATGCTCCCACAAAGCCTGAATGAGGTTTCAGCTGATGCTACAGAGACAGGGGCTGTCACATGCTTAGTTTCACTGCTTCTCTTTTCCAATCCTCTGTGCTCGCACCCAAAGTAAACGTGAGACAGCAGACAATTCTACCCTATGTCAAGTTAATTGGACCCTCACACTGGGCTTTGCAGGATAATTTATACACCTCTACCCCGATATAACACGAATTCGGATATAACGTGGTAAAGCAGCGCTCTGGGGGACAGGGCTGCACACTTCGGCGGATCAAAGCAAGTTCGATATAACGCGGTTTCACCTATAATGCGGTAAGATTTTTTTTGTCTCCCAAGGACAGCGTTATATCAGAAGTGTACTATCTTCTATAAAGTACTATGCTTAGCAAAGCCCATAGTGAAAGAGTCCACACTGTACACCCAGTTATATTTCCCTGCCCATCTTCGTTATCTTTATCATGGACAGTAACCTACATAACCAATAGCGTCCTTCCTCCAGCCATTGCTATTTCATAATCATCCCAAAGAGAAATAAAAGAAGGGAATGCCCTGCTAAATCTTCACCTGCTTTGATCCTCCAGAGAACCAGCCTTGTGCTTGAAATCTAGCAAAGCAGAAAAATACTGCTGATTTAATGACCATAAACCAAATACAACAAAATGCACAGAGAACAAAATGTGATTTATATTCATATTAATAGATACGATACATTGTCAGATACTGTAGGAAGCCTTTTAAATCTAGCTATTGTGATGTCACATGCTGCTTAAAGGTATATGCAATCATGCTGATATGAATCTTAAGATCAGCCTTTTATGTCATGTCAACAAATATTCTTGAACAATGTGTTGTGGAATGAAGCTTCACTAAAAGCTGATGTGAATTTCAAGGCTTGAGTGTTGCTGCCATCTACATGGCAGGAAGACTATACACCAAAACAAACAACAGATGCACTGCATTTACTGGGGAGATCTGTAGAGAGTCTGCCTGTCAAATTATATATGTTAGAGCTATGAAAATAAATTACATGCTTTTTACTATCTTGATACTCTACATGGGAAATCCACAGAGACATTAAGTACAAAGAGCAACTTACCAACATCCCTAGGGTTCAGAAGTCTGCACATTACTTTGCAAGATTTGAAGGATAAAGGAAAATAGAGTGAATTATATTTTGTTCAGGATGTTCTTTATATTTTTGCTGCTGAGTAACTGTAACGGGAAATCCATCCTTATGGCATTTGAAAAAAAATATCAGCCTTGTTTTGCATGGAACAGGAGTAATGGACATAGTAATGCTTAAATGTATTTATCATTGAGATGCTGTTTCCAGTGGAAGTTTTTCCCAAGGAGTGACAGCAGAATCCACTCCTAATTCTACATGATTCTTAATGTAAACTCAGAGTACAACCATCTCTGCTTTAGATAAGCTTCTTAAAGGTACACAGATGAAAAACAGAGGTACAGTTAAAGTTTTATTCTCCAATTTGGACAACAATTGTGTTTACAACCTCATGCTGAAATCTTCCTGCAAACATTAGTAAACTTGATAATCTTGTATAATCAGAAGTAGTATTTAATAAATTGAATTGCTTCATCTCAACTAACTGTATTGTTTATACCTCTTGGCTATCACATCTGCCCTACTATAGAAATGTCTGTGCAAAATAGATAATTGTGCAGGCATTTGGGAGTACATCTGCACTTGCATACACTTGACCTTTTTCAACAGGTGCCATTCAAAAGTGCAAAACTTATTGCATGTCTTAGTGAGAGAGGATCCCTGAGTCAGTCATCTGTTAAACTTCATGTTGCAGCAAAATGGAAATTACTGCCCTTAAATTGAGGTGATGGATTTGGAAATTCACATGCTAATATTGGAGCTGTAGTAATAACATTACACCCTGCACATTCAAGGTTTAAAAAACAAAGCAAAACTATTATGAATATAAATGCTCTCATGATTTCTTAAAAATGTCATTGACTTGGCTCTTGCCTTTCACAGGGAAAACCTACAGGAATGGAAAAGTGGGAGGATCAGCTTGTGGAGTTTCTTCTGCTAACACTGGGAAAAGATGCATGACGTGTAAACTCAGCAAAAACCTTTGTCCTGTTTGAGAACCAGTCTTCTGTCTTCACAGATCCCAAACCAGTAGTAGCATAGAGAGCTGTCCCACTGTGGTGCTCTCTGGTCAATCCCTCAGACCTGGCAGCACAACCACCTCAAGCCCCGTGTTCCCACTGCCTCTCTCTCCTGAATCTGCACTGTAACTGCCATACTCCTCCAAAGGGAGGAGAAAAAACTATAGAGAGGTAATGCTGCTTATTCCATAGGAGACACCATGCTGCACAGGGTGGTTGTTCCACTCACTTCACCTCTATATGCCCCACCCCTGTGTGCTTGCAGAAGAGCTTTCACGGGGCTGAGGTTTGAAAACATTGCACAGACCAATTACTCTTCCCCTTCTCTGTGAACACACCTTAGTTATGTGCACACTTCTTTCTACCAGCATAATTTGAGGGGAACATCTGCACCTCTGAAAGCAGCAGACTTATTATTATTATTATTAAAACGTTTCCCTGGAACACTCAAACACAACAGCATTGTGCAAGTACATATAATCCTGAAATTGAAACAATTGGTGTTTGTTTCACTGTTCAAGGTTAAAAATAAGTCAACAGCACATCAGAGATCAAACTGCTGAATTTTGGACTGTTAATATGCATCCTAATCCAAATATTGCAATGTTTGGATCTGAGAATTTGAAGCAGCCCATTAGAAGAGATAGGAGCCAGGTGCAAAATTCTGATCTATATCCACATTTGCACTGGAAATTCCAAGTTTCGAAAGGGTTCCTAGGTATGGAATTTTGGTTTGGACCCATCTCTGGTGAAAAGTAAATTCTATTTTAAAGTATATTTTTAAAATCATGCAATGGATTATGGGTAAAATTTTCAAAAATGCCCAAGTGACATAGCAACCTAAGTCTCACTGACTTATGAGGATTTACTTATGAAAAATACTTATGACTTTTGAAAATGGAACTTAGGCTCCTAGCTTACCTGGGCATTTTTGAAAACTTGATATAACTACAATCCTGATAAGGACACTAAAGTATTAGACTATGACTTTCATTTTGATGGAGTCCCTTTAAATTAATGCAACTGAAAAATACATTTGCAAACACCTTGTTACTGCCTTATAAAATAAAAATATCTAATAAGTATCACTGCAAAGGTGTATCAGATTGCATTAGAATAGGGATGTTTTTCTTAGCCATTGTGGCTCATAGATACTGCTTGTAAATGTAGGATGTTAATGCATATTTCTGTATATAGATGTAAAGTGGTTAAGTAGGAACAAATATGTTGTCCTAAGCATAAGTTGGTCTTCAGCCTCTGTTGGTACGCCTATGTTTAAAAGGCACCCAAACACCATTTGGAAATACTCTCCAGGACAATAAATGCACCCAATAAAAAAGTTAATGCATTACCTTGCAGATACTTGCAATTATAATTAGCACAAAGCGAATAAACAATGGCATGCAGAAGCATGTGCCAAACACCAATCTTCACTGCAGAAAGCATTTCAAAGTGTTATCAGTATTGGCAGTCTGCTGGTATGCAGTGCTTTGTAGAATTAAAAGCAAGCAATCAAACATCATGTTGCACAAATGTAGTTGTTACCACAACACTACAGGATATTGTGGACAATACTAATTCCTTGATCTATGCAACATCCTTTGACCCAGCATAGCTTTTGGAAGAGAGAGTCTACTGCTTTGGTGGAAACAGTTTTGGGCCCAATTTGCAGCCTTTACATTGAAGAAGAGGATGAGGTGAGTAAGACTTTGTCTACACTACACAGCTTTTAGCGATACGGCTGTGCTGCTACAGCCATGCCGCTAAAAGGTGTGCAGTGTAGCCGCTGTTTGTCAGCGGGAGAGAGAGCTCTCCCGCTGACAAAACTTTCTACCCCCAATGAGCGGCGGTAGCTTTGGCGGCAGGAGAGCGCTTCTGCCGACAAAGCGCTGTTCACACCAGCGCTTTTCCTCGACAAAACTTTTGTCTTTTGGGGGGTGTGTGTTGTTTTTTTTTAACACCTCTGAACAACAAAAGTTGTGTCGTTCACTTGCCAGTGTAGACAAGCCTAAGTCTACTCAAGAACAGTAATAGTTACAGAATTCAGAACTGGATCCTTAGATAGGGATGTGACTATGCAGTGCAAAAAAGAATAGTATGATCCACTGATAAAAGGTGCACTAATACAACATAGGAACATGGCTGCAATACTCATAAGCTGCCAAGATGATGCATTTTACATAAGAAATGGAAGAGTTGTTAGAAGGATCATGGCTTAAGCAATGCCTCTGAAAGCATCGCTATCCACAGAAGCAAAATATCAAGACTTGGGCTTCTGCTTATAGAAATAAGAGACTGCCATTAAGACTAGAAGGTGGTGAAGGCAAGAATGAGGCCTCACTCACATGCTCCCACTCACATTTTGGATTACTGGCTGCCATCTGTGAAATTGCATATTATGTATTTTGCTAGGGGTAGTTATAAATTAATCATGTTTTACATTCTCATTTGTATTTCTGCTTTTATCATAAACACTGAGAGGTAGATTAACCATGGATTTATCTCAGGTGACAATATGGGTCATATCCTGCTTTCAATTACACCTGTGTAAATTTGGAATAAAGTCTAGTGAGGTCAGTGAAGTTACTCCAGAATAAGTGAGCAGAATGTGGCCCACACAGCACAAGATCTAGACAAGACTCAAGCATGTAGGTGTGTGAAGTCTGTGTTTTATCTATATCTGCACTGCAAATACATATTGAAATTCCACATTCTGAGGAATGTGAACAGCACCTCTACACACTGCACCATTTCAGCAGGGATTGCTATTGGCAGCTTTCTCCAAATGTCATATTGACATTGACATGTACACACAATTTTTTCCCCTAAAATTGATATTTGCAGAATCACTTACCTACAATGCAATCACACACATTAATTTTTAATTTTCAGTTTAATTAAATGCTTACATTTTTTTCTTTAAATTCAGGCAAACATTGATGCACAAGTTGTTTTAAATATATTTGGTCTTCCCCACATTTAAATGTTATCAGTAATAAACGTAGTTTAGTAACAAGACAGAGAACATTTAACATTAATTTAAATCTTCAAATTTATGTCAAGTGTAATATTTACCAAATAGATTTACCATAATACTTCTAAAGTGAATTTTACTAATAATGACAAAATGTCTCTGTCTTGAGATTGGGAGTCATTCCTTCTGTTAGTGGAAAAACATCTCAAGAACAAGGAATCATGTAATGTTGCATATGTTAACAAAAATCTAGATTATATTCAATCAATGTGACTCTACTGAAGGGCTGTCATTGTACATGGAACCAATAACTGAGAAGAGAAAAGCAGATATGAAAGAAATTTTTGAAAATTAATTCTGAAAGGTATAGTGATAAATAACATACATTGAATATTTCTTGTATCAAAACACAGTAAAGAATATCTGTTCCCCTATGAAAGAGTCCTGTATTTTCAGTTCTTCTGCTGTACTTGACCACCTTCTAGTTCCATTGAATGAGCAGGCTTATCTAACACACCTTGCAGGAACACACCTTGGATATCCAAGGATGCTGTTTCATCTCATCTGGAAAACAAATGTATTCATTTGACTTTGGAACATTCTGTGGTGTGATTAATAGGCACGGTTTCACTTGTTTAAAAGAGTTTGTGATAAATCACTTTATAAAATGATAAAAACCCTCAACACTCTTGTAGTGAAATTAAGCTATGCATCAACATTATGCTAGTATTCAAGTATACCGCAATCTACAACCACAAAATATTTTACCCCCTCAAAGAGCAGACATCACAAAAAGCAACATAGAAATCAAATTGGCTTGAGAGCGCATATATATCTTCTCAAAGCAATTCAACACAAATTTTCTTTAGATGTGCAAAACTTCCCAATTTTGGAAGGAGACAGCTAATTCTTGTTAAATGCTAACAGATGATTGCATTTTCACTTCACTTGCAGACGGAATGCATGCATTCTCTCAACTGGACTCACAGAATAAGTGGAAATAAGAGTAATAGTGATTTATACTATTCAGGTATGACATCTTAGTCCTGTCACAATTTATCAAGAGTCTACCAGAAATGGGAATTAGTCAATCAATCCAATTTTTAGTCGCATGAATTTTCCTAGCTGATGTATGATAATACTTATAGCCTAAATTTAAAATATTGCTTATACTAGGTATTTTATAAGCCACTGTTTAAGTGGATGCAATGAAGAGATAAGGTAAGAATAGAGAGGGAGAGATAAAAGCAGTCAATTCTTTTGCAGTCCTAATAATTACAGCCAAAAATCCAGGAGATTAGATTCCTTAAAAGTAGATATCAATTTATATTTGTATAGATATAAAACATTTTTTCATACCACACTATGCAGTCTTCTTGATTTACTCCCTAATTTCATGTGGAAAAAAATAGAATAATAATTTGATACTTTGAAACTGAATTCTAAATGGCACATGGTATATTTTAATACTATCATACAGTTACTATGATAAAATGTTTATAAAGTTTTATTTAACACAGACCATGACCAGTATGTGTTATCTGTGGTTATGATTAATGGGTTGTCCATACATTCCACATTCTTTCTGCTTCATGCATCATCAGCAATTGCTAACATTCCATTCTTGAATCCGTCCTTGTTTACTGTTACCTATTTTTTGCTGTGATATTGGTACCTGAGCCAGAAAAAGGAAAAAATAGCCTTGATTTTTCATAAGGTGCTCCACAGTTGTGAAATTTAATGGAAAAACCTCGATTTGAGTATCAAGTTCCAACAAACGGGATATTGATCTACAGCTATAAGTGGTACTGCATTGATCTACATAACATACCTTAGAGTTGCATTCACTGGAGTGTTAATCAGGTATTCTAAAGGGTGATTATAACCCGTCTCTTAACAACACAGTCACTCTCAGTGCTGCATATTCATGGCTCTCAGGTGCACTTGGCCAATTGAATCTTTCCTTTTTGATTTATTTTCCCACTTAGTATAGTGCTATATCTCACAAATGAAATCTCAGGGAGTGCCACAGATTGTTGTCCCCCACATTTGTGCTCAGGATTTTCTGGTACATGAAACTAAGCAAGGTGTGAAACTATAGGGATTTTTCACTAGTGTCTGAAATACAAGCAGAATTTTATTCTGGTCAGGCTGGTTAGAGAATGAGGGGCAAAATATTTAGAAGCAATGTTTTCAGTGTGAAGTGACAGGAGGGATTTAAGATGCACAAATGAATGTTCTTGGCTTAACCAAAGAGGTACTGACAGACTTTTGAAGGCCATCACATAGGGTCCCACTCTCCTTTAAACAGCAAAGACCCACTCTGAAGGGGAAAACTCACTGCCAGTGCTGCCTAGTGGTCAGGCAAGGGTATGGCAGATTGTCTTCCTCCTGGGCATTCCGCTTTCTCACTACACCTCTTCCCTAAGGTGGTCTGTCCTTTCAGCAACTCAGCCCTCTGGCCAGGACACACATTCAAGTCCACCCCCTTCTGGGCACATATAAAGACTCCAATAATGTGGAAGTCTTCAGAAATTAGCAAGGGCTTCTCCCTTGAGACAGGGTCTTGGGGGCTGGACTCAGGGACCTTTCGGGCCTTCCCCAACTATATTCCCTGCTGAGGGACAGACATCTATCACTGTCACCTCTTTAGGTGCTGGTAGGGGAGCCTGGTCCCACCCTCTACCACACTCCAATCCTGGGCCCAGTGGTAGGCAGCTAAGCCCTGCACTTGGAGGTGCTATGCAGCTGCCTCTCTGGATCACTTCCTACCAGTACCTCCTCTTCCCACAGGATAAAGTAAATAACTGAATATACAAACTAAGTTTCTAACCTTCAGAAGTCACCAGTCCCTCTTTTGCACACTTGGCCAAGTCAGTATCACCAGGCCTCAGGCAGCAGGAGCTCCTGTGGGACTTCCTTCCCAGGAATTCAGAGTGCACATCACTGCCTGTAACTGAGCTACTCTGCTTCCCTTGTTAAGCTCTTCCTCCAGCTTGTGCAGGCTTTGAGGGTGTGGTGGGGCAGGGCTGCCTGGGCCCACAGGGCCTCCTTAATCCCGTTGTCTCCTGCATGGTGTTTGTATACTCCATTACACCCACACAGGGGAGAAAATGCTCTGCTAGTTTCAACCTCCAGCTTCTTACTCACTCTTCCATTGGAGGAGCGTGATGTGTCCTCACTACCACTGGAAATACCTGGGTTTCTACCTGCTTACCTGATGAATATGGCAAGATTTGTGCTGGGAGGTCCAAAGTAGGCAAGGGACATTTATGCCAATGTGCATTGACTATGTTCTTCCTCCTGGCCCCACTTGCTCTCATCTATCCCTAGACAACACTGGTCCTGCATGAGCCAGGCTTTCAGGGGCTCCCATTACTGGGTCTGTGCTAAAGGACAGCACAGAAGGCAAAGAAATCTCAGGCTGCATTAACTTGTGCTGCTTTCTCTCCATGTTTCAGTGGGTAAAATTCAAAGAATCTTTGTCTGGTCCCCTCCAATTCCATGGAGCTAGAGCCCCATAATGCTCCCAAGAGACTTCTGCATGGGTAGTGGGGAAAGTATGCCTGCAACGATACTCCTCCCTGGACAGGAAAGGTACCTAAGCTCCCTCTGAGAGGAAGCATGGTCTAGTGCTCCGGAGTAGGAGTCAGGACATCTGGGTTCTATTCCCAGCTCTGCCACAGACTTGGTGCATTAGCTTGGGCAAGTCACTTAACACCTCTGTGTTGCAGTTTCCCAACCTGGAAGATGTGGTGGTAACCCCTACCTCACCGGGGCATTGCGAGGGTCAGTTAATATTTGTAAAGTGTTTTGATATGCCTAGATAACCAGTTCTATAAACAAAGTGTTGACATTATTTGATTATTGTGTTACAGGCCAAAGCAGGGACAAGTTTAAAGAGCCATGGCTTTGCATGTTAGAGAGAAGTAGTCCTCAGCATGTAGGGAACTGGCAGACACAAACCTAGTATTAGACATCTGGGATAGAAGCAGCATTTCCTTTGTGTGAGGGCTGATACAAACATGAGCCACTATCTCAGGTAATGGCATCTTGTAGGTACATGCAAGAGAGCAACTAAAATCCAGTTTGCCCAGGCAAAAAACCCTAGTCTGATATTTATCTGTGTCTGGTGCAGGTGAAAAATGTTTACTAATGAATTATCCAAGAGGAAAGTGCAGGCTGAGGGGTTCTATTACCTGTCGGAGACTAGTCATATCATATTATGAACACTGAAAATTATAGGTAAATCCCAGATTATTTTCTTGGCTTGTCTAATGGATTCCTGCTATTCACCTGGGTATATACCCTTTTCTGTGATTGCTTGAGGCCAAATTTGCAGCAGTGGGAGGGAGTGTATTAACCCATACTGGTTCCAATAAAATATAGTAAAGTACCTTTCTAAGAATACTTATAGAGCTCTTTGAAGATGCACTGTAGTACTTTCACCCTAACTTCATCAAAAGAGACGGTAAAGTCAATATACTCCTTACTGGTGTTTCTGTAGGAAATGCAGCATATGACAAAGTACTGTAAGCAAAATGCAAACTACTCTGCAAACATATATAGGTCACTTTTTAATAACAGATTAGGTGGAGCTTCTAAGTTTTCCCTGGCTTAGAATTCATGGGACACAGATTCTGAAGTTGTAGGTTTCATCAAGTCAAATGCTGACATCCTTCATGCTCTCAAATAGTAAAATATGCTACAAAGTAAAAACATGTGACAAAGACTAAAGAAAATAGTACCCAACTAAATGTTATGTTACTGTTTTAATGTTTGCCTACAAAAAGTAAGTGGTAAGCTTCAAGCATTCTATCACCAAAATCTTTCTTTTCAAACAAACGCTTCTGTCAGAAGTGTCTTAATTTCTTATCACAGAATTTCATCCACACAAGGAGCAATAAATAATTCATGTTGCTGGCTCTTTGTTGTGTGTCCCTGAACTGCACAGAGCTGGAAGGCTGACAGCTGTGTCAGGACAAGCACCAAAGATCTGACATGACAAGTGACTAACAAGTTTCTTTCAGTCTATAGTGAAAGAAGACAATGGCACAAAGTGCAAAAACGAAATCCTGAAACAAAATGAAACTGTTTCTTTCTCTTTACCTAAGTGTTTGCTATGAGCTTATTTCCGACCCATAACCTCTGGTCATTTTATAGTACTGCCCAGCCCCCTTTACTCCTCACAGTCGCCTGGCCATTTACGCCTGTCCACGGATCAATATGAGCAATTCTTGGAGAAATACGATGTCTCCATGACAACCAAGCCACAAATTCTCAGTGGAAAGCAGTGAGACCAGTAGTGAAATCTCCAGAGATTTTCAGACCTACAAGGCAAGATGTCTTAAAATGCAGGAATGGGCAGAGAGAAAAGCCAGAGTAATTCATTGTTTATTAGCAGTTTAATGATGTCAGATGGACAGAATGAAACTCAATTTTTAAGTTTAGATTCTTTCTCAACACACATTTTTCCCAATCAATATTCACCGCTGGACAGTTTTACATCCTTTTCTTTATTTCACACCCACATATGGTATGCAGAACTATATATTCTACACTCCCATCCAGTGCCAGGCACATTCAGTCACCCAAAACAACTTAAAGTAAGGTTAAAATTAATACATATCATCTTTAGGCAGAGGGAGTCCTAAATTAATTCTCACCTGAACCAGTTATGACTATTAACCTTTAATTAATTCTTTCTAACTTCTGTCCAAAACAGATAAAAAATGAGGCTGTACATTTGTTATCTGTAACAGTTCTAGAAAGGTTTATAGACAGTTCCTGAAGGGCATAAGCCTTAAAGTATGGTACCATCAATGGTTTGGTATAACTGAAGTACGGAATTAAATGTGTTTCCTAACCCTGGTACCTTTTATTTTTAAATCCAATGCTGCATTTTGCTGCGAAGTAGTGAGATCAAGCCGAAATGGTTTGAAAATAGGTGCAGATTTACAATTCACTGATTTCACTTATTCTAATATATACCATTGCTCATTTCTGTGGAAAAGACGAAAAGGAAATGTAGTTCAAATCAGGTACATGACAGCAGTTCAACTCCCAAGGAATCTTGAAGGAGTGGAGTGCACTGAAATATAATCCCATAGCCATGGGTCCTATCTGGGTTCTGAGATGACTTAGGGGACCTGACATGGATTTCAGACTGCACCCTTTCACTGAAAATTAAATCTCAGCAGAGCTCCTTGGGGAAGGATCAGGGGACTGTTGGCAGCTGCCCCCTGTCAGTGCAGGCTGCAAGATTTGGAAATCTCTTAACTAAGCTGACAGGCCGCAGAGAGGATGAATCAAAAATATGATACACGGATCAGCACACAAAGATGCAAGAGGGTACACAGAAACCAGATAAAGTAGGAAAGGAAAATATCAAGTGAAAAAAAGATGTTTAACTCTTTCACTAAGGAATACTGTGTACATGTTACGTACACGTTGGTATGTGGGCCAGACCCACACCTTGCTTACCTTTTTTAAAATTTAATCACACACTATGTTTTTAATCAGACACAATTAGATGCACTTTACATTTAATTGCTCTCCCTTCAGATTCAATTAATAAGATTATTACATATACCATACATAGAGAAATAAGCAACATTAAGACAAATCCCATAGCCACTAGAAGGGGATGCAGCTTATGTACATCACTGCAATTAATAATTTCATGTTAAAAATCATTAATTGAAATAACTACTGTGAGTTGATTTGAAAAAGGAATCAGGTTATAACACTGTCAATTTGCTTTTCTCCAGACCTATAGCATCCGAACGGCTGCTTTATATTCAGCTATAGTAGGGACAATCCTTCTAATTTTTCATAATCTTACTCTACCTTCAAAGGATCAGACACTGTACATATATTAACTAAGCAGTTTAGTCCAAAACTAATTATAATGAACTAGTAGTGTCAGTTTTCTTTTTGGTCATAAAGCTTTTATCCTTTCTAGGACTTGAATGCTTGATGAAAGAGGAAAGGATAACAGCTCCACACTATGACCCCAGGAGGTGACCATTAATTTGACATTGCAGCTGCTAAAAAGGAAGCAGCATTACAATGTGCTTTATTTGATTGGCTCTAAAGCTGTGTCATATTTATCATTTGATACTCGGGGACTATCTTTAAAGGGCTCTCACCTGGACTCTCAGACTCTTCCATGACACATCGGTCAGGCATACACTCAACTCCTTGGAAGTTTGCCGAGTTTGAGCAGCTGTCATGCTTGCCCACACTGAATGCAGCTATAAAGAAGGAAAAATAGGATAGAAACTTGTAATATATTCACAAATAAAACACTTTTCTTCGTTGTTACAGTTCTTTCAACACTGAGGTCATTTTTTGCAAACAAATAAATTAAAAAAATAAAATGGAACCTCTTAAATATTTATTAGCAGGTACATAATAGTTAAACTCTATAGATGTGACTTTTTTGGGAGAGAAGTTTGAGGGATCAGCTTAAATGTGATCCCTTATTCGTTTTCCTTGCATAAGCCTGAAACAATTAAGTAAATTAGTAGCCCAACATAATGCTTCCTTCCTCCACCAAAAGAAACCGATAAATGGAGTAAACAATCAATTAGAGGGTCTTGTAAATATTGGAGTCACACACTGGAGAGTGGAATTGTGTTTTATTTTGGTCTACATTAATATATATTTTTAAATGTGCTACATAAGACACCTCAAATGTGATGCTGTTATTTTACAATATTTATATTGTAACAGCATAAAAAAGAGACTGAATTGTAGTTTGGAGATTATCTAATTAGGAAAACATGTCTTTTTTATCTAACTGGTGAACCTTTGTGATTCTGAAGATAAGAAACTACACTCAATGAGATCTGAATTTTAAAATTTATATACAATTTACCCTACATATTCACATAGCTCCAATGAAAGTTTTCCTATACAGCAAAAAAACAAGAACTCTGCCCAGACAGTCACTGTCTTTGTCACAGCAAGTAAATGTTTCTGTTTCATCTCTGCCTGAAGCCTTTGCTGATCAGAAAACATACATTACATTGGTAATAAAGGTTAATTACATAGTTAATGTAAAACTGTTCCACATTATTTCATGGAACATACAGTTAAGGCTTGATCTAAGTCCTTCTGAAGTCCTCAGACCTTGCCTTCATTGGTAACACCAGTAACTGGACTTGAATTTTTTCTTAATTGTATAACTAACTTAGGTCCTAATCCTGCAAATTGATTAATGCAGGTTGACCCTTGCACCTGCATGCAGCCCCAAAGTAGGGGTTCTTCACAGACACCCTTAGGATCAGTTTTCAAGATCAGCGTTGTGGTCATGACTGTGTGCCAGTCACCTTTTGCTGAATTTTGCAAGGTGAGTATGTGATATAAGAAGAGAATCCTCTCCAGGTAAACTTCAATGGATAGTACCCAATATTAAAAGAAATCAGGTTTCTGCTCATTTCAAAAGAAACTGGTCCAGATGAGATACATGGACCCCTTTTTTTTTCCTGTGCTTGCACAGCACCTAGCATAATGGGGTCCTGGTCCCTGAATGGGACTCCTAACTGCTGCAATGATACAAATAATTAAGAATAATAATGACCATACTGATACCCTGCATTTTCCATCAGTCTTTTGGACTTTTGGACCCAATCCTGCAATCAGCTTTATTAGAGTGGACCTCTGCATCCACATGGAGCCCAACGTAAGAGTGCTCTAGATCCAACTGCAGGATTGGGGCCTTAAGTAAATAATATAATAATGAAATATGTGATAATAATATAAAACCTTTCACCTGAAAAAAATCAACTCTCTCAATGAACTGAACGTTTGGGGCCGCGCCAAGATAGCAACCAATCCGTGTACAGCAACTTGCACAATGAAGAAGGGGCCAAGGACACCAGGAAAACTTCTAATCTTACAAAAGGGTCTGTGGAATTATTAACATCCACACAAAGAAGAACTTTGTTTTTTCAGGTCCCTCTGAAAAAGCCGACACAATAAACTGCATGGAACCCAGTGTATCTATATTAGAGAGTAAAGAAAGGGCCGAGTCAACTCTGAAGGGGAAGAACAGTCAATAATGAATAATGAATTGTTCACACAATGTCTTGTACACATGCAACAGAGGTAATTAGCAGGGGGGTGGGGGAGAATTCACCCCTGTGCAGAGAGGGCCAGAGTCAGGTCTATGCATCACGTCAGTCTCACTTAAGATCCCAAACTAAAGGGGGTATAGGCCACTAGCTAGCCCTCTGAACAGGTCTAAACACCAATTGTCAAACAATCGCAAGAACAAAAAGCTCTTTCAGTGGATATTCAAAATAGCAAATTAGATAGAGGTACAAATTGTCAAACCATTCTGAATTCATGCAAAAGTTCATAGATGCTTTTTTTTGCAGTATTAAACCGGCATGAATTCTGACTGAAATGCATAATTTCCCTCAGAAACATTGTGCCAAAACCTGTATTTTACTGGCATATATTTTAAAAATTCCAAATTTCCACGTTTTGACAACATTGCTAATTACTTGAAATGGAAGCATTAGCTTTTTGATGCTTTTGTCTTAAGCATCTTTTCATGAAGTAAGAAATAAAGGAGTATAATGATAAACTGTTGCCCTGGAATACATTTTTTCCAAGGCAAAATGCATGTTTTGTTTTGTTATCCTAAACATGTACGTGTTTTTCAAATCCATTAATTGGGAATAGAGCAAGTAGTTGTGAAGAGAGGATTCCTTAAACTGTCCAGAAGAAATATTTGTTCAGAAAAAAATAATCAGAAATTTAAGCTTACATGCTGGATTTTGAAAGAAAAGTTTTTGTGCCCAAAGTAGTGGAGTGTTTTTCTAAAACAGCCCATCCTATTAAATATCCTGGACTCTATTGAGGCAAGTTATAGATTGGTTTGACAAGGTGGGTGAGATAACTTTTGTTGGACCAACTTCTGTTGGTAAGAGAGACGAGCTTTCCAGCTTACATAGAGCTCTTCTTCAGGTCTGGGAAACTAAGGGTATGTCTACACAGCCGACGTTAAAGCGCTGCCCCGGCAGCGCTTTAACGTCGGCTGTGTAGCCACGTCTCCAGCGCTGTGAGACAGCTCTCCCAGCGCTGTAATAAAACTACCTCCAAGAGGGAACAGCTACCAGTGCTGGGAGTGTGGCTCCCAGCGCTGTAGCACTGTCTACACCAGGGGTCCGCAACCTTTGAGAAGTGGTGTGGCAAGTCTTCATTTATTTACTGTAATTTAAGGTTTTGCATGCCAGTAATACATTTTACATTTCTGGGGGCCGGCGGACGGAACTCCAGTCTGGCAGTGGGGGCGGCAGATGGAACCCCAGACTGGCAGCAGGCTGAGCTGCTCAGCCCGCTGCAGTCTGGGGTTCCGTCCACCGGCATGTGCCAGCCGGGGTCCCGGCCGCTGGAGTCCCGGCCGCCGGCCCCGCTCAGCCCGCTGCCAGACCTGTGTCTCTGTTCAATCCAGGACTTTTAGTGTCTAGCTAAATTATGAATTTAAGCTCCCAGGTTCGTCTTTTGTTGTGCAGTTTTTCTTCCTTTCCTCCTTATGACTGGAGGGTTGTTAACGGGCCATTTTACCTCGAGTGGTCCCTTGAAATATGTGTTAACTCCTTATGCTAAATAATTTGTTCCATCTTGTAGTTAGCTGTGACACTCTGACAGAGCATGTCTACACTACAAAACTAAATGGACCTAACTTATGTTGGCATACAGCCGCAACAGTAATTAAATCACTTGTGCATGTCTACATTTTGCTCCCTGTGTTGGTGGTGTGCGTCCCCACCAGGAGCGTTTGTACTGATTGTACTGTCAATGTGGGGCAATGCGGGATGGTTTCTGAAAGCCAGTAACAGTAGATGTAAGCAATGCAGTGTCTAACTACATTAACGTTGACTCTACGCCTCTCATGGAGGTGGAGTTATTAAGTCAGCGTAGTGAGGCAGTAATGTTGGCAGGAGTGAAATTTTAGTGTAGACACTTACATAGTTAGGTCGGTATAAGCCTTGTGTCGATCTAACTGTAGTGTAAACCAGGCCTGAGTAAGAGTTCTGTGTAAGCTTGAAAGCTTGTCTCTCTCTCATCCACCGAAGTTGTTCCAGTAAAAGATATTACCTCACCCACCTTGTCTCTCTAATATCCTGGGACTGACATGACTACAACAAAACTGTATATATAGACTGGGTTGTTAGTTACATACATGTGATACATCTTAGATACATGTGAATCTGAAAGTTAGAGCTGCTCAGAAGAGCATAAGGAAAGTTTCAAATACAGAATATTGTGGTGACAAGGGAACCTCTCACAGCAACTGCCTCCCAGCAGAGAAAGAAAAAAATACTCCCCTCCCGCCCCCACTTCTCAAAAAAGTCTAACAATGACCACTAATTCTGGCCCATCCTCAAATCCTAATGGGTTCCTGGTGCAGCTCTTGACTCTCCAGAAGGCAGGTGGGCTGTATTTTCACTTGGTAGTCTGCCTCAGATGATGTGTTACTAGTCCTCTAAGAAGCCACTTAGTGATCTAGGTTTTCCTTGGGTTTTGGCCCAGGCCTGCAGTGATTATTAGAGACTGACTTTGTATAATATTTCATCCAGATAAGACAATATCATTTCTGTGACAGAAAATACTGACTTGTAGTTTAGCCCCAAATGTGATGTGATATTGAGTCACATTTCACACTTCTGAGTCACAGTTCCTTTGAAATTCCTCTTTGGGGAATTATACTGCAGGGGGAGGGGAGTATACGGTGTAGGGCAATTACCATACACTCTCATGTTCAGTCATCTCAGGTAGCCAAAACATAGGGGAGGTAAAGCCATGGCTTTCTTGGGGGGGAGAATATTGGTGTAGCAGCCCCTACCCCACCCCTTCCCCTCCCACCAGACTTGTGATCCGGGTAATCAGGGAGATCAGATGTGTGGGGCGTTACCAAGGGGTGGGTTATAATTCAGTCCTTTTTCATTTTGTATATATGTGTTAGTCACTTGTGCAAATTAGGCCTGCAATTTTACAAATGTGTTTGCCTCGACAACTGTGTCCCTGCGTATGGAGAAATAGTAGCAGAATTTAAAATCATTTGAGATCAAAGTGAATAAACAAACATCAGTATTGCCAACCCCAAATATTCAAAAATTATGAGACCCAAAAATGAGATTAATTTAAAAATCTTGAGATTTTTTTAAAAATAAAATCAGTTCTTTTTATTTTTCTTCTGGTTTTTGAGCCTTTATCCTTAGCGTTTTCAAGCATTCTTCCACATGCATCACTAGAACTTTTTTTTTTTTTTTTTTTTTAAGAAAATTAAGACTCTTGTGGAATCTCATGACTCTCAAAGCTCTGGCTTTAAGAAAAACACCAATAACATGAGACTCTCAGGAAATTCATGAGAGTTGGCAACATTGCGAAGATAAAGGTAGATGAATAATCATAGTATGTAATTTAGAGTCATAATTTAAATGATACAATTACTGTGTGTACTGTATTACTTATAAAGAGTTTCAAATCTAATTCCTAAAAATCATTGTCACATAAGGAATGTATTTATAAAAAAATCATTAATAGGAGATCAAACAGCCTGCAGCGTTTGTGTATCTCTGCCTAGTCAGCGATAGAGCAGTACACAAATCTCGCCAGATAAAACTCAGATATACTCCACAGTACCCTCGTTAAATTACGTAATGTTAATATCAGAACTTTTTTTTTTTAAATATCACATATTTTGTGCACAATTTGAAGTGGAATGTTCCTTACAAAAAATCTCCTAAAAGACAAATGAACAAATGGAATTGAAAAGTTAAAAATAAGAAAGGAACACTCTGGCCCAAATAAAGAGTGAAAGTCAGAACAGTATTATGTAACACTGGAGAAAGTGCAGCAAGTTAAAAATCTTACAACTGACACTATTTACCCTATTTTAAAATATCCCTGTCACAGGAAAAGAGGGTTTATTATAAAATATCAACAAATTGAAAAGATTCTTAGTAAGGTTCTGGTACCTAAAAGGAACTATAATCTTTCCCACAACATTGATGGGACCTAGGTCATTTATTCTTCTTAGCATATGCGCAACGTGCCTGAGGTGGCATGTGACCAGGATTCATCACCGAATATGGTCCGCTGGTTGGATCATTAGCTTGCCCAGCTCGGGCTAGGTACTGACGGGGAGTGCGATGTGAACAATCTGATCCTCATTCACAGGAAGACCCCTTTGCCCTGCTTTGGCAGTATAAAGGGGCCTTAAAGTAGGTTTAAACTACATTTATGCCCACTCTAAAGCCACCTTACATTGCCAGAGTGGCATAAAGAGGCTTTAATGAAAATGAGGCTCAAAATCAATAGGGTCTGAGAGAAAGTTAGTAAACAAAGGGAGAGGTTTTGATAAAATAATTATAGTGATATTTTATTTCCACTCTTATTAGCTGTAATTTAAGTTACTACATGGATAGGACCAACATCAATTTAGCCACAAAACTGAACTAAGAATAAATGGACACATTCTGTAAATCGCACATAAAAACTTTGAGGTTCATGAGAGCTAGGGTTGCCAGGTGTCCGGTTTTCGACCAGAGCACCTGGTCGAAAAGGGACCCTGGGGGCTCTCCATTCGGCGGCGCAGCGGGGCTAAGGCAGGCTCCCTACCTGGCTCCACATGGCTCCCCATAAGCGGCCAATGGGAGCTGCAGGGGCAGTGCCTGCGGGTGGAGGCAGCGCACGGAGCTGCCTGCCCACCCCTCCGCCTAGGAACTGAAGGACATGTGGGGCCCCCACCCCCTCCCGTGCCCCAACCCCCCGTCCCAGCCCTGAGCCCCTCCCACACCCAAACTCCCTCCCGGAGCCTGCACCTTGCATCCCCCAGCACCACAACTCCCTGCCCCAGCCCTGAGCCCTCTCCCAGAGCCCGCACCCCAAACCTCCTCTTGTGCCCCAACCCCATGCCCCAGCTCAGAACCCCCTCCTGCACTCCGAACCACTCGGACCCAGCCCGGAGCCCCTTCCTGCACTCCAACCCCCTCATCCCCAGCTCCACCCCAGAGCCCGCATCCCCAGCCAGAGCCCTCACCTCCTCCCCCCTGCACCTCAACCCCCTGCCCCAGCCCAGAGCCCCCTCCTCCACCCTGAACCCCTCATTTCTGGCCCCCTCCTAGAGCCCGCACCCCCAGCCGAAGCTCTCATCCCCTCCTGCACCCCACACCCTACCCCAGCCCAGTGAAAATGAGCAAGTGAGTGAGGGTGGGGGAGAGTGAGTGACAGAGGGAGGAGGGATGTAGTGAGTGGGGGGGCGCGGCCTTGGCGCAGGGGGGGAAGGGGCGGTACCTAGGGGAAGGGTTGGGGCAAGGGTTTTCAGTTTTGTGCGATTAGAATGTTGGCAACCCTAATGAAAGCGACTAGAAAATCTTCATTTTACAGGATCAAAACTTGCAAATTTTAATGAAAAAAAATATTTGCTATTTTTCAACATCCTAACAAGTGGTTACAATTTGTTTAGTGAAGTCAGCTGGCCATGACATCACATCAAAGGGCCCGCCAGGCAGGAAAGTGTCACAAACCTTAGTATGGAATCCAGATTTGATTGGCTTGGTGCCTTGAATAGCACAAGCATGTAGTATAATCCTTATTTGAATTGAACCTTTATGTAAATTCAAACTCACAAACTCAAATCACAAAAAAACAAAGTACTTCAAGACCCCATAGATACTTTGTGCGAAAGACACTTTTCAGTGATGAGCAGTGCTTTGGGGATATGCAGCAGGAATTAATCCCTGTCATTTCCATCTATCCTCAGTTTAAACTCTGAAAAGCCTTACTAGACTCTGGTTGGAAACACCAGAGAGTGAAGTAAATATACCTTTGATCGCCATACAGATTCTCAAGATGGGATATGGAGAAGAAGAGGATTTTCATTGTATAGGTAAATAACCTGATCATGGTTTCATTTTGTTTTTTAATAAGGCTACGTGTATTAATGATTTAAAGAGAGATCATAAAAATCAGTGGAGAAATCTACAAGAAACTTGCCATCCTAGAACAAACTGGTGCAAAAACAAAAATTACCCTTCAGTCAAAAGAGAGGGAAGCTGGCCTATGGGACTAGAGAACTAAAAGATTTATAAATGACATTAAGTTTGAAACATAGGATACAGCAACCTAAATATGAGTAAAGTCTGTAGTTGACCAAAAAGGGGGGCGGGGAATGGGTTTCTTCAGTAAACAAGTTGAAAAAAACCTGTTAGATGACACTACTACAGGAATATGCAAGGACTACAACCTTTTACTATGCTGCACCTAGGAGGCCAGGTGCAAAGGTGGGGAACAAAAGCTAGTATCTTATCCTGAAATCCTATCTAATAGGTGTCAATCTCAAGAGAGAAGATTAATGCATGCCTCATAATATTAGTGAAAAACTGTACCAAATATCTGCAGCGTTCTACAAAATCATTTTGAAACAGGATATCCGCACAGCACAGCACAAACATCCTTATGCCATATGGTACTCCGTGCTGCACCTGTGGCAGGATGCAGAACTGTGGAAAATGGATTCATAAAAGTGGGAAAGGCATGGTTAAAAATGGGAAAGGCAGATAGCCACCTTCTGCCCCTCGAAACTGTACAGTGTTCCCAAGTGGAGATGAGGGAGACATAACCAACTGGAGGGGCATTAGGGAGACATAGATCATGTCCCTGTATGATGTTGCACAAGTTTGTTCTAGGGATGGTGCAACATCAGTGACACCTCTGTACTTTGTGTACACTTCAGAGAAGGCAGCTGGATGCAGTTGTTGGAGGAACCAGACAAGAGCAGCAAAAGCAGGGAAAGGAAACATACTGCAAGTGGTTTGGTGGCCTGGGAGGAGTGTAGATGGCTGGCCATCTGTGGGAAGTGGCCCTATTGTTCCTTTAGAATTAATGAGCCATATTATACAGGGGCCCTGCTTGGCCCCCAACTTCTTTCCCACAGAAACTGCACAGAGTCCTCCAGGTGTGCTCTCACTGAAGCTTTATTGCAAGTCCCCTTCACCAATATCACCACAGTTCCCCGTGCTCCCACCTATTTACAGAGGCCCTCTCAGCAGGAACTGATGGGAACAGAGGTCTCCCTACTCTGAGCCCTCTGTGTGACTAGCCTCAGCTAGCCCTGTTCCCCTCTTCTCCTCTCTCTATGCACTTCCTTCCTTTTCCTCTTTTTATCAGCCCGGGGCTGATGGGGCGAACTGAGTTCTTACCCCATCCAGCCCACTAGCCTGATTGAATCATTACACCCCAATCAGCTTCTCTGAGTGGGGGAGACACTAATTAGCTTCCAAGTGACCAGAGTGCAGGGTCACATGCTCACTCCCTGCACTGTCACACATGTCCTTTGCTGTTTGATGCTGCAGCTGCTGCCACCTGCAGTACGATGTGGAAGAAGCAAAGATGATGGGTTTTTAGCACGAATACCCTCTACCCTCACTTTTTTAGTCTGGAAGAGAGAATTGTGATAGGGTGTATAAACCCTGCACTGGTGTCAAAGGAGTTAAAGAGCTTCTGTGGACAGGGCTGGCCCTGACTCTCCAGCCTCTATAATTATGTCAGGGGCAGAGTAAAGGTGTAAAAGCAGGAAGTCCCAGATGATTGTTGGGCAGCTCTGGGGGAGAGCAGACAGCAGATCTACACTGAAACTCCTGTTTATGCAGACAAAGGTGCCCTCTGGGTTTTGCAGTGCCCAGACGGCAAGAGTGCCCATCAGTCACCCAAGAACCATGACAGGGATATGGACCGCTGGTTCAAAATTCATCTGAGTAACAGGAAACATCAGTTTTAGGCTAATTACTGAATTTTGGTGTCATTTTTAAAAAAAATTCACTGATTTATGTAGTTGCAATTTAACTGAGAGCAGCCAATTGTTATTTTACAGTAATTAAGTATCAGATTGGCACAGTTTTCATTACCCTTTTCTTAAAAAAAAAAGGCAGATTAAAGAATTAATCTGTACAGTCCCTTAAATTAGGATTCTACAATAAATGTAGCAGCATACGGCAGTTGGTATCACTTTTAAATAAACTAGTATAGAATGAGTCCATCTGGAAACTAAGTGGAACTAAAGCAACAAAGTTAATAGCACTGAGCTAGGACAAACATCAGCAATTATACTGCAGGGCACAATCCTGAACTGGCAGAGAGAGAGAGACTCGAATAGATAATCTAATAGGCCTTTTTCCTTGTCTAATTTCCACAATTATGACCAAACATATTAAACAGATGCATAGTACTGGTCCTACCTCCTACTTCCCCAGAAAGTCTCTGTAAAAACCAGGCCAGGGGGAATCTCTGCTTACTAGCCATTAGTTCTTCCCATTTATGGATCACAAACTTGGCAATACAAAACTTAAGCCTTCCAAAATGAAATTATATCTTGACTGGGAGACAAAAATATTACATTTTAGCTGGTCCATAGAACGTAATACAGGTGAATCTGACACTGGCTTCCTAATGCGAGTGACAAGAAGGTATCCTAACACTTTGGAAAGGGATGATCGAATCTTGAACAGAGTAATATAAAAAATATTCATGGTATCAGACCTCAGCATTATGTGTTATCATTAACTTGCCTCATACACTTAGAAATGCATAAATACTATACCTGGTGCAGCCAGGGTCACTTCACTAAGCAAGGACTCATTTATTGTCAATGACATGGCAGAAATATATGACTTCCCCTGCACACAATGAAGTTATGGGCACATCAGGTGCACAGCCCACCCCACACTGAGTGAATGAAGACTGAAATGTAATGCAAATAGTATTTTTTCCTTCTAAAAGTATTACAGCAGATTTTAAATTTTTATATATTTTAAAAAGCCATGTCTTTGAGGACAGCACTTTCCCGAGACGGTGAAACAGGAATTTTCTGTGATTCTTTCCCCAATATCTTTTGAAGTTTTATTCACCCAGAGGGACTTCCTTATTTCTCTCAACTAGATATACAAGCATGTAACGAATTATGCTCTCAAAGGATGTCCCATTTTTGTTTCATTAGTGCAATGAAACAGTCACTCAGTTTTTAAAGCAATTGACTTGAGCTTAGTTGTGATTTACACCAGTACCTGTACACATACTGTATATACTATAAATAATAAAACTCCTTACTAGTAAAATTTGTCTCTAGATTCTGCTATAGAAAATGGAATACTTTCACATAAAATCTTCCTCAGCATTTCTTGCAAAGCACTGCAGTACGAACATCACTGAACTTTGTAAAGGGGAAAAATAAAGGAAGATTATTTTAAGATGTAAACCCCCTTTAATTGTTTTTTATTATTATTATTAGACATTGTTTTTATTTCCTGGCTTCCTTTCCTTTCCTGCAAAAATTGTTAGTACAAGTTTTCACTAAATATGGTGCAGAATTAAATTACTCACTCTGTCCTTGTTTATATCTATCTCACTACTCCCCCCCCCCCACCCAAAGATCAATGAGAGGCAGTAGTAATCAACTTTTTATGGGAAGTGGAGATACTAGTAGTTTTTAATTTTTGTTTCTACATACAGCAATTGCTATGATTTTCATAATCAAGCAGAATTCCCATTCATTTCAGCATTGGAATCAAGGGGGAGATATTGTATGTGTAATTATCCATCAGCATATAAATACTTTTTGTAAAACAAACAAATAAACCAAAAGCCACTCATAACTTGACATTATAAAATATTAATATTGTCAAATTATTTCAGAAAATGATATACTTAGGATCCAGCACCTTACAATATGTATTAACTTGAGTCAAAACTTTTGTAGCCTAGATTCTATTTTATCCCATTGCTGCAGAAGAATCCTAATCACACAGAAGACAAAGTGTTTGGTTTAAAAAACTGTATCATGACATTGAGTTATACTCCTTTGCACCGTGTAAACATTATAGTTTGCATACTCTTCCCTCCTTTTAATCTATGATCCTACAAGCTAAACTCATGGAAAACAAATGTGGGGAGACTGCCTTGATTAACCTCTCTTGGCCAGGTTATTATTATTTTGCATTATGGCCTTCAAGATGTATTACTGATAGGAAGGTAAAGCCAACAACAGCACAGCATGAATCTGCTGAATGGCTCCTGTATGAAAGTGGAAGTACTTATTTCCCAGACATTTCTTTTATGTTCCCTACTGCTAAAATGTTATCTGACTTTAAAAGATGTTCAATCCTATTGTAAGTAATAAGTAAACTCAAACACTATGGTACAGTATATTGAAGAGTTTCACTTGCCGGTCAAACAGGCATTATTCCAAGAAACTAATGTTGTATAGGACTGCTTCCTGGTGGCTGAGATCTCCGATTGGCAAAAGACAGTGGACTTTTCAGTCAGCAAGCTAGTTACCGATGGATGTGGCTCAAGGCTGACACACAGATTGACTGGTTCACACTAATTTACTTCACACAGATTCCATTTATCTCCTAGAAGATCCCCTGGCAGCAGCTTATAATGGCATATCCTAGGATGCCTGCCTGCATGCGTTTTTAAAGCGGCAGAGCTTGATGAATCTAAGTCCAGAAAACAGTTCACAGATTGAGGACTAGGTGCAATCAAAAAACATCAAGTAGCACAGCTGGGACTTGCTAGCTTGCTTGACTGGTTTGAGCAGCTGAGCATTAACTACGCTTGCTTTCCTGCTGGCAGCCCTGTGTCACTAGGACAAATCGGAGCACCACTAGAAAGAAAAAAAATAAAAAAAAAAAAAAAGAAAAGAAAGAAAAGAAAGAAAGAAAAGTATGGGATCACACAAAGTAATATGCACAGCTGAAGGAATAACTCATTGGAACATTTAACCTTTAATCTTTAAACAACTCCAGGATTCTAAACTAGCTAATACTCTATTTAGCAAGTTTTAAAGTTAAAATGTTGAGCAATTGCTTTTGGTTATTCAAACAGTACTTAAGCAAAAACCTGGAAGAAGCTGAAATAGTTTCCATTGATTTTTTTTCTCTTTTTAGACAAAACCATTTACAATCTGATAACACATGCACAGAGAATAACAGACACCAAAATACTGAATTTAACATTATAACAAAATGAGGTACAGGTCAATGAAATCCCCCAATCCCCGAAATATAGAATAATTGGCTTTAGTATTTTCTGAGATTCCTAGAAGCAAAAAATTATAGAATATTATTTTTAAAATGACTGAAAATGTAGGTTTGCATTGCAGCTCACTAAATGCAGATGGACAGGAGATGATTCTTTAAAGAGCCTTGTCAGAAATCAAGCAAAAATTAATATTATTAGACAATAATATTTGACAGCAAATGTATTGCAGGAGATCCACATTTAGTACTGATGAGGTTAAAGACTTGGCTGTAGTGTTAGTTGATGAAAAAGTAGGATTAAGGCTTTAGTATGAGTCTTGACATGATCATGTTGTCTGCCTGCTGTCTTAAGCTTCGAAAAACAGCTGGGATCATCTTCTTATAAGCTCCAACTCAAAGATGTTTAAGCAGTTCCCAATCCAATTAAACAGAGGTAAATATAAGGAAGGGCCCTACTGAGTCCAATCATCTTATTTTTTAATGAAAAACAGCATAATTGCAGGTTACACAACTCCTTAATCTCACTTTAAACCTAATAGACTGCTGTCTTATATTGCACATGGCAGGCCCAGTTAGCCTAAGCTTTCTATATTGGTGTGCTTAATTTTTGGTCATTACCCTTTATTATGTTACTTGTAATCCTAAAAGCCTGTGATTGTGTCTAGATATTTGGTAAGGATTGTACCTGGATATACAGGGATTCATCTTCTAAGCATAATGGATTAGCTGAATTGTACTGTATGACTAATATAGAGTTCTCCAGTGAACTACAGTGCAGTTTGTAATTTGCCAAGTTCCTTAAATTGCTGCCTCTTTTTTGTCCCCCTCCTCTAAGCAAAACTGAATTCGTGAATAGTAGTGATGCTGCTTTAGGAACCTAAGCTATCCATGACATTTGAAAATACAAATATGACAGGACTTCAGAAATAACTCTGCTAAATACAGTTACCTGCTTACTAAAATCCTCAGAACAATTAATTTAAGAGATGGAAATCCTATTTTACAGGTGGAGTGACATCTTAAATTTAAATGTGGATCTCTCACTCACACATAGTCTCAGTTAATTTCTGAGTTTATAGCTCTAGGCCACTTATCTCCCACTCAGTTAAAGGAGTTTGGGGGCATATACGTGTGATCATATAGTGCATTTGTCTAGGTGTGTATTTTAATAGTGATTTCACCTAATATTATAAAAGCATAAATGCATGTGTGTAATCCTCCTTCCCTACCATATAAATATGTACCAGGACATTCTCTGAGGACGCTGTGAGGGCCACGGAATATCTCATCAGGGACTACTTCAAATACCAGTTCCTCATGTCCATAAAAGCTCGGAGGAAATTTAAATGATCTGGAGTGAACTGTTTGAGGTAGCTGTGTTACATTATGCATGATTCTTGACTGCACAGTATTTAATTAACGATTTTCAATTACATGTTAAGTTTTGTAGTGAACTGGGGTTTAAGGCAGTGTACTACTATCTAATATATTTTTTATTTGTTTCCAACTCTTTCTGAAGTAGATTTGCCCTCCTGGTGTAAATGGAAATGTCTTTTAAACAAGTGGGTCCTGATTCTGCATTCAGTTATGCTCGTGTAAATCTGGGATAACTCTATTGATGACCCATACACACTATTTACCTCTCTGTTGTGTCACATGACAACACCTTTTGTTCAGTCACTAACAAAATAGCATAGGCCACATTCCGTTCTCAATTCTAGTGGTGCAACTGAGAACAGAATGTGGTCTATGCTGTTGTGTAAATGACTGAACAAAATGTGTTCCCATGCCTAAACAACAGAGACTTAAATCGTGGAGATTGATAGGCCATTAATGGAATTATCCCAGTGATTAATTTGGCCTCTTTTATTTTAGAGATGCCAAAGAGAAAGAGAAAACTTTTGGGAGCAGATCATCTGCCCTGTGTAAATATCACAGTATACAGAGCCCCCAAACCAATTTAGTGTTCCCTCATCCCAACAGAATAACATTCTTAACTGCTTAACAGATCATATAAGAAATAGGCTCTGACTAGAACACTAGATCTGAACCCTATCAAGCTTTGGGGATCTTTGAGATCTGGAACCTTATCTACAGTATTGATCTGAACTTTGCCGTTCAGGCCCTTATTTGCAAGATGCATCTGTACAAAGACAATGGGGTCTGAACCCTTTTGAACTTTGGGCGAGTTTGAATCCAGATCTGGACATAAACACTGAGCGAAGATTACAGTAATAAGTGATAAACTACAATGACTCATGTGGTCCCAGCAATCTGTGGATGGGATACAGTCCATGGACAAAACCATATTGGAGCCCTCTAAGAGAGAAAGCAGCTAAAGAGAATGCTGCCAAAAATGTTGGCAGAGTGGAAAAACTGGATGTGAGGAACCTTAATAAGTAACCGATTTCCCCCACAACTGGTGATGATCCATAGGTGAAATCTGCGGACCATTAGTGCTGCTGGAGGTAGCATTAGTTCCTGCTGACTCTCTCTGTGGAGTCATGGGGCACAGCTCAGTGTTAATGAGCCAATGCAGCGTGACCCCTGCCATGCTACTGTGCCTGGATGGAAGGGGCTATAGGGGAGCGTGGAACTGAATGAATCCCTACACAGAAGGGGAGACTCTGGGCCAAGTCTATTATAATGGCAGTGCCTTAAGTTGTCAACTCTTTGCCAGAGAGGTTTATGGAATCGTGTAGAACCTTGGCAACATTTTGTTCAAAGCCATAAGGCCCTGTGTGGGGCCTGCAGTTTAACTTCACATTTGTCAGCTGCGGGCTTTGTGTTTTCAGGCTGAGGTTTCGTTATATTTTTTAACAGAATAAAAATCTACACATGTGCTGTGGAAACTTGTCTTTGTGTAATGTTCATATTACCTTATTTTTAAATTCTAGGGGACAACAATTGAAATGTATTATAACGTTTATTGCTAGCCATGGCTTTTTATCTGTTGCTGTCATAGCGTATATGGCTTTACAAAATAAGGGTCAGGTTCTGAACCCGTTTACCCACTGGAATTCAACAGTCAGACCAGGCTTGGCCTAGTGTAACTGAGATCAGGATCTGGCTATAAAATGTTTAATGTTTTTATTTTATACTCAATCTGATCATTGGGTTCATTTTTTTCCTCTCAGTTTAAATTCTTGCAGTGCTAAGAAGGGGACATTGACTGGATTATATACAAATTCTGCTTTGTATACTAATGAATCCCGACTCACTTATAATGGGTTGCACAAGTAAAACAGCAGAATTTTGCTCCATGTGTCTAATCTTAGAACTTCTCGATTAGGTTCTGTACCATTTACAGTATTGCCAGCCCCGAGCATTCAAAAACCTGAGGCAGGCCTCCAAAAATCGTGAGATTGGCTTAAAACAATTACGTCTTTTTTAAAAATACTGTATTTGGGGTTCTTTATTGTTTTGTCTTTGGGTTTCTGAGCCTTTAGGGTGCACTCAGGTCACACTTTCAAGTTTTCTTCACCACCATGAGGACTAGAAATTTCCTTTTTTTTTTTTTTTTTAATGTACATTGAGATTATCATGTAATCATGTCGCTGCAAGGGCTGGCGCTTTATGAAAAACACTAAATATTGTGAGAATTTCAATAAAACTGTGAGAGTTGTCAACACTGCATTCATAAGCTATATAATCATGGTAATCATGTAACTGGGTATTATTATTATTCATTATTTGTATTACTGTAGTACCTAGGATCCCTAGTCATGGGGCAGATCCTTATTTGTGCAAGGTGCTTTACAAACACAGAACAAATAAACAGTCCAGTTCCAAAGAGCTCACAATCTAAGTACAGTGTACATTGCTGTTGTCCTGATTATTTTCTTGGTTGTTCTGGAATTAAGGCATATGTTAAGACATACTAACTGAGAAGTCCTTCCTCTCACTTAGGCCTGGTCTACACTACGGGTTTAGGTCGACTTTAGCAGCGTTAAACCGAATTAAGCCTGGACACGTCCACACAACGAGGCCCTTTCTTTCGACTTAAAGGGCCCTTTAAACCGGTTTCTTTACACCACCTCCGACGAGGGGATTAGCGATAAAACCGGCCTTTGCGGGTCGGAATTGGGGTAGTGTGGACGGAATTCGATGTTATTGGCCTCCGGGAGCTATCCCACAGTGCTTCATTGTGACCGCTCTGGACAGCGCTCTCAACTCAGATGCACTGACCAGGTAGACAGGAAAAGACCCGCGAAGGTTTGAATTTCATTTCCTGTTTGCCCAGCGTGGAGAGCACAGGTGACCACGCAGAGCTCATCAGCACAGGTAACCGTCATGGAGTCCTCCCAGGATCGCAAAAGAGCTCCAGCATGGACCGAACGGGAGGTACGAGATCTGCTCGCCATATGGGGAGATGAAGCAGTGATAGCTGAACTCCGTAGCAGTAAAAGAAATGGAAAAGTATTAGAAAAGATCTCCAAGGCCATGAAGGACCGAGGCCATAACAGGGACACACAGCAGTGCCGCGTGAAAATTAAGGAGCTAAGGCAAGCCTACCACAAAGCCAGAGAAGCAAACGGAAGGTCCGGGGCAGAGCCGCAAACTTGCCGCTACTACGCGGAGCTGCATGCGATCCTAGGGGGTGCAGCCACCACTACCCCAACCGTGTGCTATGACTCTCTCACTGGAGAAACACACAGGGAAGACGGTTCGGGGAACGAGGAAGATGACGATGGAGGTACTGTAGGTAGCTCACAGCAGCAAGGAAGCGGAGAAACCGGTTTCCCCAACAGCCAGGATATGTTTGTGACACTGGACCTGGAACCAGTAACCCCCGAACTCACCCAAGACCCTCAGGGCACACAGGAGACCTCTGGTGAGTGTAACTTTGTAAATATTTGTAAACATTACAAAAAAAAGCAAGCAAGTCTGTTAACGTGTATGGGGATGGAGCGGAAATCCTCCAGGGACATCTCCAGAAAGCTCTCCTGGTTGAAATGGGGTGATTTTATTAAGGGGGACATTCAGAGGCGCCCGTTCCTGCTATTCGGACCAGAAATGTTCCCCGCTGTTAACCACGCGGTGGGGGGGAGGGGTGAAGTGATCATCCCAGAGAATCGTGTGTGTGTGTGTGGGGGGGGTGGTTTACTTGTGTTTGTGCCGCATGTTAACCGGGAAACCGCAGCCCCCTCCTTTTACATTGAAACCCCATTTTAAATGGACAACCCAATTCATCCTTGAGATGGGAAATGCGCTGCTGTTTGCAACCTTTCCCGCATGTTAAGAAGGTTAAATAAGCCAAAACACTGTGGCCTACGATGGCTGCCTGCAAGCCGAAATATGCGACCTTGTAATGAAAGAGTGTACCCATTGTTCCCTAAAATGTGTCTTTTTTAACCACCTCTCCCTTCTCCTCCACCAGCTGCAAATGTTTCTCCTTCGCAGAGGCTCGTGAACATTAGAAAGAGAAAACGTAAGACGAGGGACGAGATGTTCACGGAGCTGCAGATGTCCTCCCACGCTGATAGAGCACAGCAGAATGCGTGGAGGCAGTCAATGTCGGAGATGAGAAAAGTCCAACATGAACGAGAGGAGAGGTGGCGGGCTGAAGACGATAGGTGGCGTCAGCTTGCAGACAGACGGCAAGAGGCAATGCTCCGTCTGCTGGAGCATCAAAGTGATATGCTCGAGCGTATGGTTGAGTTGCAGGAAAGGCAGCAGGAGCAGAGACCGCCGCTACAGCCCCTGTGTAACCAACAGCCCTCCTCCCCAAGTTCCATAGCCTCGTCACCCAGACGCCCAAGAACACGGTGGGGGGGCCTCCGTCCACCCAGTCACTCCACCCCAGATGATCGCCCAAGCATCAGAAGGCTGGGCTTCAATAAGAGTTAAAGTTTTAAAATGCAGTGTGTCCTTTTCCATCCCTCCTCCCCCACCCATCCCTGCTACCTTGGCAATTATCCCCCTACCTCTGTAAGGAACTAATAAAGAATGCATGAATGTGAAAAAACAATGACTTTATTGCCTCTGCAAGCGGGAGGGGAGGGGAGGGTGGGGTGGGGTGGTTGGTTTACAGGGAAGTAGAGTGAACCGGGTCGGGGGGGGGGTTGGAGGGTTCATCAAGGAGAAACAAACAGAAGTTTCACACAGTAGCCTGGCCAGTCACAAAACTCGTTTTCAAAGCTTCTCTGATGCGCACCGCGCCCTGCTGTGCTCCTCTAACCGCCCTGGTGTCTGGCTGCGCGTAATCAGCGGCCAGGCGAGTTGCCTCAACCTCCCACCCCGCCATAAATGTCTCCCCCTTACTCTCACAGATATTGTGGAGCGCACAGCAAGCAGCAATAACAATGGGGATATTCTTTTCGCTGAGGTCTGAGCGAGTCAGTAAGCTGCGCCAGCGCGCTTTTAAACGGCCAAATGCGCATTCCACCACCATTCGGCACTTGCTCAGCCTGTAGTTGAACAGGTCCTGACTCCTGTCCAGGCTGCCTGTGTATGGCTTCATGAGCCATGGCATTAAGGGGTAGGCTGGGTCCCCAAGGATCACGATAGGCATTTCAACATCCCCAATGGTCACTTTCTGGTCCGGGAAGAAAGTCCCTTCCTCCAGCTTTCGAAACAGAGCAGAGTTCCTGAAGACGCGAGCATCATGTACCTTTCCCGGCCATCCCACATTGATGTTGGTGAAACGTCCCTTGTGATCCACCAGGGCTTGCAGCAGCATTGAAAAGTACCCCTTGCGGTTTATGTAGTCGGTGGCTTGGTGCTCCGGTGACAAGATAGGGATATGGGTTCCGTCTATGGCCCCGCCACAGTTTGGGAATCCCATTTCAGCAAAACCATCCACTATTGACTGCACGTTGCCCAGAGTCACTACCCTTGCTATCACCAGGTCTTTCATTGCCCTGGCAAATTGGATCACAGCAGCCCCCACAGTAGATTTGCCCACTCCAAATTGATTCCCGACTGACCGGTAGCTGTCTGGCGTTGCAAGCTTCCACAGGGCTATTGCCACTCGCTTCTCAACTGTGAGGGCTGCTCTCATCTTGGTATCCTGGCGTTTCAGGGCAGGGGAAAGCAAGTCACAAAGTTCCATGAAAGTGCCCTTACGCATGCGAAAGTTTCGCAGCCACTGGGAATCGTCCCATACCTGCAGCACGATGCGGTCCCACCAGTCTGTGCTTGTTTCCCGGGCCCAGAATCGGCGTTCCACGGTATCAACCTGCCCCAGTAACACCATGATTTCCACATTGCTGGGGCCTGTGCCTTGTGAGAGGTCTATGGCCATGTCAATTTCCTCATCACTCTCGTCGCCGCGCTGCAATCGCCTCCTCGCCTGGTCCGGGTTTCGCCTTGGCATGTTCTGGCTCTGCATGTACTCCAGGACAATGCGCGTGGTGTTCATAGTGCTCATAATTGCCGCGGTGATCTGAGCGGGCTCCATGATCCCAGTGCTAGCTATGGCGCCTGGTCAGAAAAAAGGCGCGAAAGTAGTATCTGATGGACCAGGAGAAGGAGGGCGGGAGGGAGGGAGGGCCGAGTGACGACATGGCGTACAGGTACAGGAACAGGGAGAAACACAAACAACTGTCACACAGAATGGTCCCCCCAAAGATTAAACTGGAAACCCTGGGCTTAGCAGGCCGTTGATTTCACGGAGGAAGGGGAAGCAAATGAACACAGAACAAATCTATTTTTTACATCTTAAGGTGGCAGCCGACGCTGCAGCATGAGTGACAGCCATACCAGTATGACGATGACGGATACCAATCATAATATGCCATCATCTGCCAAAAGGCAAGGGGCTGCTGCTGTGTAGCAATGCAGCCCCACGTCTGCCAGCCCCACGTCCGCCAGCACCCAGCATCGCCCTCGGCCTCTTCTGGGTGCTTAGCAGACAATATTGGGCAATTGGCAGAAAATAGTATATTATGACTGGTAACCGTCATCATCGAAACAGTAGCATGTCTGCCCAGGTGGCCATGATTGACAGCCATACCAGTACGACGACGACGGGTACCAGTCATAATATACCATCGCCTGCAAGGGGCTGGTGCAATGCAGCACTACGGCTGCCAGCCCCACGGCTATCACTCATGCTACACCGTCTACCGCCAAAAGGCAGTTAGCAGCTGCTGCTGTGTAGCAATGCAGTCCCACGTCTGCCGGCACCCAGAGGACATATGGTGACGGTGAGCTCAGCTGAGCTGAGCGGGCTCCATGCTTGCCGTGGTATGTTGTCTGCACAGGTAACCCAGGTAAAAAGGCGCGAATCTATTGTCTGCCGTTGCTGTGACGAGGGGGGAGGGGCCTGACGACATGTACCCAGAACCGCCCGCGACACTGTTTTGCATCATCCGGGCATTGGGATCTCAACCCAGAATTCAAAGAAAAGGCGCGAACCGCTTCTCGGCTCGAGCTGTGGCGCAAACGTAGTATCTGACGGCCTAGGGGAAGGAGGGAGGGGGGCCGAGTGACGACATGGCGTACAGGCACAGGGAATTAAAATAAAGAACGGTGGCTGTGCATCAGGGAGAGACACAAACAACTGTCACAGACTGGTCCCCCCCAAAGATTAAACTGAAAACCCTGTTGACGGAGGGAGGGGGAAGCAAATGAATACAGAGAAAATCTATTTTTTACATCTTAAGACGACGGTGCAGCGTGACTGATAGCCCTCGGCATCTTTCTGGGTGCTTGGCAGCAAATACTGGGCGGTGTATGACGATGGTCTTCAGGCCTATTGCACGAGCTGCTGCTCAGGGAAGACTCTGCTAACGTGCGATGACCCGACTTGTAATAGGCCGGCTAACAGTCATAATACACCATTTACTGCCAAAAGGCAAGCCCCACGGCTGCCAGCACCCAGATCGCCGATGAAGGCTACCAGTCTACTGCACCGTCTACCGCCAAAAGGCAGTTAGCAGCTGCTGCTGTGTAGCAATGCAGTCCCACGTCTGCCGGCACCCAGAGGACATATGGTGATGGTGAGCTCAGCTGTGCTGAGCGGGCTCCATGTTGTCTGCACAGGTAACCCAGGTAACCCAGATAAAAAGGCGCGAATCTATTGTCTGCCGTTGCTGTGACGGGGGAGGGAGGGGCCTGACGACATGTACCCAGAACCGCCCGCGACACTGTTTTGCATCATCCGGGCATTGGGATCTCAACCCAGAATTCCAAGGGGCGGCAGAGACTGCGGGAACTGTGGGATAGCTGTGGGATAGCTACCCATAGTGCAATGCTCCGGAAGTCGACGCTAGCCTCGTACTGTGGACGCGGTCTGCCGACTAGAGCACCTAGAGCATTTTATTGTGTGGACATACACAATCGGCTGTATACAACCGATTTCAATAAAACCGGCTTCTATAAATTCGAACTAATTTCGTAGTGTAGACATTAGCAAATCAGCCTGAGACAGAGTTGTTAGAAAGGACCCTATAAAGAATTGATTTAATTGTGAAGATTGTACCCTGAAAAAAGGCAACAATGTCAGTGTTTCTTTCTTTTAAAGATGATGAAAATAATAACTGCATCACAATTTAAGAGATTTTGTAATTTTGGAAAATAGCAGTTTATAGTGTTATTTCCAACTGCTAGACAAATAACAACAGGAGTTTGTTTTTAACTGTCAGGGCCCTATTCTCATTTAGTAACTCCATCCATGTCCCACAGCTTGCTATGGCTTGCAATATGCCTTTTCTTCCTCACTGACATCTAAAATATCGTTATTGGGGTTTTCTGAAATCTGCCTACCTTAGGAACTTATTTATTTGTGGGCATGTAACTACCTTCTATTAAGGGAACACAGAATAGCCCTCTTTTTATCCTATAAGATAAAACAGAGGTTGGTGCATCTCCAAATATACAATATACATGGTGCCATGTTCTCCTTTCTATATAGGCAAATAGAAAGCACAGTGAAGGCAGAATATTTGCAAAGGGCACAATTCTCAAAGAAAACCCTCTGTAGTGTGTCTCCTATCTGCTTGCTGCTGTTGCTTCAAACCTGTTTTCTGGTGCTTCTCTATCTGTTACTGGTGACTTGCTGCTGTTACTTTATCTTTTCAGCTACTAGTCTGTCTGCACAATCAAGGGTGAATCTAGGGACACACACCTAGGTTCCTTTACATCCAAGAGGATAAAAACAAATTTAGTGTTACAGGAAACAAAACTGCCAGTGCAGAAGGTCACCAAATATTGTACTCCAGCCTCTCAGATGACTGAAGTGGAAATATCCTAAGGGCTTCTGCACCGAAGGTATGAATGTGCAGCAGTATCTTGATTGCTATTTCAAAGGCACAGTGAATAGCTGCGGAATAATTAATAGCTCAGCACTAATCATTCCTTTAAAATGAATCATGAAATGACCACTGGCTGAATTCAGACTGGTCTTATGCCAGTGCAACTCTACAGAACCCAGTGGAGTTTCTCTTGCTTATGCCACATCTGAATTTAGCCAAAGAAAGTGAGGTGAACAGGGCTGGCTCTAGGGTTTTGGCCGCCACAAGCAGCCAAAAAAAAAAAAAAGCCACGATCGCAATCGCGATTGCGATCTGCGGCGGCAATTCGGCAGGAGGTCCTTCGCTCCGAGCTGAAGTGAGAGACCATCCGCCGAATTGCCGCCGAATAGCTGGACGTGCCGCCCCTCTCTGGAGTGGCCGCCCCAAGCACCTGCTTGACAAGCTGGTGCCTGGAGCCGGCCCTGGGGATGAAGAAAGAAAGAAGGAAAGAAAGAACCATTGAAAGGTATGTAGCAATGGTTACAGGGGAAACAGTTAAAGTAAGATACCTTCCAGTAATAATGGGCAAAAAAATAAAATGAAGGTTTACTCTGGCTGGAATGTAATTAGCACATTGGAATGCATTGAAAATAGAGATAGTTCAAAAGTAAACCTTCTATCTAATCCCCCACAAAACTTCAGTGGAACCCAAATCCAAACCACTCCTATAAAATATAAACTCAGCCTTCTTGGTCCAACAGCTTGAAACCTTCATTCATACATCACTGCAAATATAGTTATACTGCTGTTTATCTGAGTTCTAGCTTCATTGTTTTCCTGAAATTTTTGCACTTAAATCACATCCTATTATGCAAATTTTAAATATGTAGGACCTGATGCTACATTTCTTAACTCAAAAAAAACCTCCTAAAGAGGTCTGTAGAAGTTTTGCTTGAATAAGGTGTGACGAACTGGGAATGTTCTTAATGTGTTCTTTGAATGCTGAGTGGGGAGTGTTGGCCTGGGAAGGTTGCAGGGGAGTTTTGCTGGGACTGTCTGCACTGGGGATGGGAGACTTTCCTTGAGGGAGGATACCTGAGCACGTAACATGAGAACCCAGGAAGGGGGTTGGAGGCCAGGTTGGAGACCTCTGCCCGGGGAAACTGGACAAAGGGGAGAGAGGAGTCGGGGAGAAGCTGAGGGAGACAGCTGGAGGGAGTTTCAGTTCGGAGCCGGCTGGGAAAATGGAGGGGAACCCAGATGGGGCTCTGGCCTCCCAGTGGGGCTCTGGCCTCCCAGTGGGGCTCTGGCCTCCCTGTCCCCGCCCCGAGGGACCTAACTGAGGGGGTCCTGTTGTCTGTACCTGCAAGACCTGTCTTGGACTGTGTTCCTGTCGTCTAAATAAACCTGAATTGCAGGAAGCCGGGGGTGCAGGGCTTTGTCTCCCCCACACTCCGTAACATAAGGACAACAGGATTTAGCCTCACATATTTTAAAACAAAAAACAGTAAAGTCTAATTTCTCTTTACTGCTTTCAAACCTACTGACTACAAAAAATTAATTATGACTAATTCTGCAATATCAACAAATTGTCATGTGAAGAAATAAAAAAGATAATATTTAAATAAGATTGACATTAATTTCTTAATAAGTATATGCAATAATCATTTTACAGCAAAATGTTAGCATATGTACTAAACGTTAATAACCACTTAAATACATATGCAACATACAGTAGAACCTCAGAGTTATGAACTGACCAGTCAACCACACACCTCATTTGGAACTGGAAGTACACAATCAGGCAGCAGCAGAGACAAAAAGCAAATACAGTACAGTACTGTGTTAAACGTAAACTACTAAAAAAATAAAGGGGAACCAGCATTTTTTACTTCATAGTAAAGTTTCAAGGCTGTATTAAGTCAATGTTCAGTTGTAAACTTTCGAAAGAACAACCACAAGGTTTTGTTCAGTTACAAACATTTCAGAGTTACAACCAACCTCCATTCCCGAGGTGTTCATAACTCTGAGGTTCTACTGTATTTAAATACTTCTCTCAGCTATGGTCTAGTTTTTCTCTGTTCCCAAATTCACCAGCAGTCATTCTTGTTGTGTTACCTGAATTAGACCTCATGCATAAGACTGTGTTGGTAGAAGATCCCTCTCTGTCCTCTTCATCAGACTCAATTTTAGTCATTACTATCCAGAGGACCATAGGCAAAATCTCCAACAGTCCTGAGGGTCAATTTATTTTGAACAAAGCATCATAATTTTGAACAGTTATCCAAATACTATTACAGACACCCTAAGTTAGACATTTTGTGGGTTACAAATCTTAAGAGAAAGTCTGTTCTCATTGACTGTGTAGCCAAATTTTGACTCCCAGTGTTCTGTTCATGGAAAGTGGGTCTACTATGGCTTGCACAACACAGATCAGACACACAAAACTAGCAATAAGGAATTACTGAAATTCCCCCTTCCCCGCCCCATCTGTTTCAAAGGGAGATGTTCAAACACTCCATAAAGAACTGCCTTAGGACAAGAATCAGACTGAGTTTGAAAAACAGCATCCAATTTTGCACCCAGAAAAACCTGAATGAAGGCAGATGCTTAACTACCAGACTATATTTACAAATCAAGTAGTTAGGCATCTAATTGCCATCATTTGAGACCACAATTATTGGATAGCACAAAAATTGCAGGTATGAAATGAAAAAATTGTTAAAAATTAGATTCTGAATGTCTGTTGTTGCCTCCTATCAAGAAAACTCCAGCTTCTTCACTTCATCATATGTCCTTTATCAAGGACAAGACCAAGAGGAATTCAATGATTTTCTGGAGTGCCTGACATTTTTTTCTTTGCAATATTGTTTTGTTTTTCTCTTCAGTGAAGAAATGGATATCTAATATTGTGACTGCCAGGTGATTACTTATAATTCATTAATTAAGTTGTATCATAATTAATGTCAAGTATCAGAGGGGTAGCCGTGTTAGTCTGAATCTGTAAAAAGCAACAGAGGGTCCTGTGGCACCTTTGAGACTAACAGAAGTATTGGGAGCATAAGCTTTCGTGGGTAAGAACCTCACTTCTTCAGATGCAAGTACTTGCATCTGAAGAAGTGAGGTTCTTACCCACGAAAGCTTATGCTCCCAATACTTCTGTTAGTCT
>NC_048307.1:61994038-62149115 GCF_013100865.1 Trachemys scripta elegans | reverse complement strand
CCTGTGGCACCTTTGAGACTAACAGAAGTATTGGGAGCATATACTTTCGTGGGTAAGAACCTCACTTCTTCAGATGCAAGTACTTGCATCTGAAGAAGTGAGGTTCTTACCCACGAAAGCTTATGCTCCCAATACTTCTGTTAGTCTCAAAGGTGCCACAGGACCCTCTGTTGCTTTTTATCATAATTAATGTTATACCATTTTGTACTGTATCTAGATTTATCTTATCTCTGTAGTAATATTGCACAATTGCTTTTGACATCAAATTATCAATCCTGATTCCTTTTACCTACAGTGATTGAATGCCATTTTCCACATTTTTCCTGTCTAAATTTTAGATCTTTGAAACATTTTTACGATCATCTGAAATGTATTCTTGACCTTTCTTGTACACACACCTCCTGTAAAGTACCTTTTATGGACAGGGAACATTCATAATATATAGAAGAATGAATGACAAATGCCTTTTTTCACTTTGTAAAGTATAATGGGATAAGTGCTAGGATGTTTTTCAGGTGTTAAGTTAGAAGGTGTTTTTCAGATTCTGTCACAATAGTGTGAATATTTATTGTGCCATGGTTACAATACAGTTTATGTAATAACAAAGGCTATAAGTAGGACCCAGGTTGCTCATATGTTAGTATATGGGGGCCACTCTAAATGAAGCACAGAGAATGCCGTGTTATAAGTGTCACAATAGAATTTGAGACTGTTCTAAAAATAACTTGCTTTTTTGGGACAGTAACATTGATTTTGAAACAAACAAACAAGCAAAAATGATGTGACCCAAAACAGACAGAAGATTTCATAATTGCAAGGTACTGAACTTACCTATTTGACAATAAGGTCTAAAGATACTAGGCTGCAAATCAGTAATTGCTACATTGCATCTTTGATTTAGATTTCGAGCAAAGAAAAAAAGAACCCAAAGTGCCATAAAAACAACTATTAAGCATACAAAAAATTCACAATATTGTATGTTAAAGAGTTTGCCAGGTGAAATATGTTTCTGTGTTAACATTCAGTCACAGTAACACTAGACTCTTGAGCTGCTGGACATATTTGAAAGAAAACATTTCATTTTGATCAAACATTTATGTATGGCTTGACATTACATAGCTATTCTGTTAGACTACTGAAACTATCAAAAGAGAATAGTTGATATCCTGGTTGGATTTTGGATATTACATACTTACTGGTGGCAGCTCTAGACTTTCAAATCTGATTGACCGCCAGACATTTGGAACACTAAAAATAACTATATAATAAACCGGAATGCAGTTATTCCTGATGTTTCTGTATATTGCTTATTTGGTGTATATTTATACAATGACAGATAATAAAACTCTTCTAAATTTTTTTGTAAGTGGTTATAGTTCGCCATGTTTCACATAAGTATACTTTTTGATAATTGAAAAAATAGATACCTTATCCCAAGTTTTAACAAGCCATTGTTTCAGTATCAAATTACTAGGAGGCTTCCATTCCTAAACAAGCTGTATATGCAATACTTTGCTGAACTATATATTGTATTAATACTTCACTGAGCATACAAACATTAATATAGGCTATTTGTTTACTACCATGTCAAGGTTATTCATCATATGCAGTGTCAGAAAGCACACGCTGACATCTCATATTGTCTGCTTCAAGGGCAAGACCAATGTGACCTTTGACTTCTTCTTTAAAAAGGATGAAATCATTCTAGAGGAATAATGCTTAACTGCAAAGCTTCCTTTAAGAATCAATCTGCCATCTATGTTTCCCAGTTTTCTGTAGTATAGCTTGTTAAGATGTGATAGCTAATTTTCTACTAAAAGGAGAAGTGTTTTAATGTACCCAAAGTATGTTTCAGATTGGGATTCTTTTTAAATCTTTTACTCATTCATTCCAAGATGAAAACCTGAAATGGTCAGTTCTTCATGAAAGCATGCAACAAAAGGATTTTTTCTAGGGCAGTTAAATTTCTCATTAGGCTTCTCTTTGGGGACTAATGTGTTGCAAAGCATTGTTCAATGACTTCTCAGATCTGGAAGACACCTTGAATCAAATCAGGTTTAAAAATATTTTAGGCTCTCACTTGTTTTTCTTTGCAAAATATATTAAAGACATAAAACCTCTCTTAGTTGTTTTTGTCCTATAGTTCCTACAGCCAAGCATCTATGGAGCTGCATCAGCTGCTGGAATCAGAGAAATATCTGCCAGTGGCATCCTGCTCCTGCTGTTGTAAAGGAAGCTACCTAAAAGGATGAGTGGAGTGAAAATGGGAGAATATCTAGGAACTAAACTATTCTGCCTTTAGCCATTTCAAAACTATTACAGTTGAAAGGATATATTCATTTTATAATCTACTTTATATGTAAGGCAGCTAATAATTTTTCCACAAGGTTAGCCAAGTACTTACTGTATGTATATTGAGGTATACATACCATTATATAGGCAAACATTTTGAACTTTATCAATTCCTAGGTATCACTTTTTTTTGGAGGGAGAGGGTAAGATTCAAATAAACTGGTAATCATATTATCTGTGCAATATGCTGGTTTCACTATAAAATTCAACCAACTAGAATACAACATCCTTTGACCTAGCTGATAAAAGGTCAGAAAGCAATTTTGAATAATAAATGAGACCCGCTGACCTCATGACCCAAGTCTGGCAGGGTCAGTGGCAGCCCTCTCACCAGATGCTGATGGCAGATATACAGACACAGACAGCTCAACTAATGAGTTTCCTGAATATGGGTGCTTCGCTCCAAGGACATTTAAGTGCTATATACTATATAAAACAAACTTCGAAGTAATCTGCATCATATAAAATTAAAATGATATTTGTAGGGAGGTGTAATACAATTTACTTTGTAATCCTCATTAAAGCAGTCACTTTACAGCCACAAAATTTTGTATCTGATGAATGTTTCCTTAAGATCTTTTCTCCTTATATTTATGTGATTCCTATAATTATGTTTGGCTGGGATGAAATCTCATTTAGCCATAGTCATCAAAAATATATTAAAAATACAGTCATTTTATCATCCTTGAATTCATACTAAGGGGCACTGTTCTGCTTGTTCACCTCTCAGTGGGTGAAATTCACCTTTGGTGTGCAGGGCCAGCATCTCTCTCTGAACCACCTGAGCCCCCATAATGGTGCCATTCAGAATGAGCCACAGAGTAGGTGGATCAGAAGGGGCCACATAATCTATTAAGTACATATTCAGTGGCCCAACATTCCACACAAGTTCCACACAAGTTGCTGTGTTCACTACTCCCTCTATAGGCTGGAGTAGCAATCAATCATAGAAGGTGCACTACAGCCCTGAGTCCTGGCTCCAGGTTGGGAGGTGGATTTCACCTTCCCAAACCACAGGCACTTTCCCCATATAGAATCTGGTTGCGCTGGTTCATTGTGGGTAAAGGGGATTTCACCCAGGAAGCATGAATGCATAGAAATGTTTGCATATATGTTTTATATTAATTAGGATTTGAGACCAGATTTTTTAAATTTAAATTTTGCGAGGGGGTACTCTACAAACTTTGGAAAATTAATCCTTAAAGCATTTTTGGGAAGTAGAGATGTATTGGTATCCTCATTTTATGGAGGGGGAGAATGAGGCACTTGAGTTCATTATGTAGGAAGGAAAAAAGTGTTTCCTTTTAGCAGTTCTAAATGTGTTGCCTTTCAGTTTAATTGAATGTTTGCTTGTTCTTCTATTATGAGAAGAGAAAAATAGGAGCAAGTGGTTGATTTACTTTCTCCAAATCATTCATTATACTGTAGATCTCCATCATGTTCACTCCTATTTGTCTTCTCTTTAAGCTAAGCAGTCTTTCAGAGTCTCCTTATGCAGAAGCCCTAATCAATTTCCTCGTCCATCTCTCCACCTCTCCACCCTGTTTCTGCCATATCCCTTTTGCGATAGGGTCGACAAGATAGCTCACAACCCTCCCAGCATAGGATATACCATCACTGTACATAATGGCACGTAATATTTTCAGTATTGTTTTCTATCATGTTTTTCTTACACGCTGACAATGTATTTGCTCTTGTGACTGCCACTGCACACTGTCGATGACACCCCAGGATGGAATTTACCTCTGCATTGGTTCAGAGCCTGGCACAGCTATGGGGAAGCAGAGTTTGTATCCTCACAATCCTGGGACTGTCTGGGGTCATTCTGGTTCTTTTAAACAGTGTTGGTTAAGGCAGCCCGGAAGATTGCCCTGATTTTGTATGCAGCTGCCCATGGTAACCAGACCTTGAAGCAGCCAGGGAATAGTTGAGGCACAGGACCATCTTGGCCACATTTCCCACCCCCTAGAAAAATCCTCTGTTCCAGGGGCTCTGCAGTGGACTTCCTTCAGAGGTTTTTCACTGAGCCAAGTGCATGCTGGGACAGGATTTTGAGAGTTCAGTCAGTGTTGTGTGAATACTTATACAGAGCAGACATCATCAATACAGCTTATCATCTATGTACTTCACCATATTTCTGCCTTGATTCAGGGAGTGCTCAGGAACTGGGGGCATAACACTAACCAAACACAAATACCTGTACAGTGCATAGTGCACAGAACAGAAAACTCATCCTTGTGTGAGAGATTATAAAATCCACTTGTAACCCTGCCCCACATATCCAAGGAAAGTAGTCTACACCAGGCAAGGAAATTCTTGTTGTATCCAGGACATCAGAAAACCACTTCATGCTCACTTGACATTTTTGATGTCATTAATCTACACATATGTCAGAAAAGGGCTGCCAAATTTCCTCAGAAACATAGAATCTGTTCTGCTGTACAAATGATATTACGGAATGACAGATGCTCTATTGTTACAGCTGCAACTGAGATCTCTTTGTAAACCTGATTTTCAACCACACTCCTCATCTCTTGCACCTCTCTGCTATTACCCATGGCAAAACTCATCCTAAGAAACAACATTTCTGGGATGTCTGGAAATACCAGGAATAGAGTTGGCAAGTTATGGAGCCAGATTCTCTTAAGGTTGTTCTATTTTACACCCAGTTGCATGGCCCATGGGAACCATTCTGGTAGCCAGAGATCAGCTGTTCACAGCAGCATCAAAAGCCTGCTTCCTTTTCCCAGCCAGGGCCCTAGTGGTCCTGTGCCTTCAGAGATTTCTCCCACATGGCAAAAATCATCCATTGCTTTGCATCCACTGGGTTTATTGCAACTTTGCATGGACAAAGCAGCATAGTCTGCCATGTTGTTTTCATGTCTCCTGTCATTAACTTTTGACAAATATCCTATTTTTTTCTGACTCACCATATTTGCCAAATGGTTCAGCCTACAAAACCCAAGATCGTTTATTTGACTTTGCTGAGAAGATGTGTTTATTTTGCATAGAATTTGGGAGCCAAGGGGAAAAGATTAATGGGGCAATTATGAAGATATATAAGGTAGGCAGGGAAGGAACTAAGTAGAGGCTCACTAGAGCAGGAATATAAAGAAGAGGAAGCCAGAGAGCCATGTAGAAAAGAGTAATCCCTCTTCCTTCTCATCCAAGTGAGGAGACAGACTTGAGAAGCACACAGGTTCCAGCCTGTAAGCTAGGAGGAACTTGGGAAATGGACCACCTTGCTCACATGGAAGAACTATACTCCTTTAAAAAGTTTTTTATATTATACACTGTTCAGCGAGGGCAGAGAACCAGAAGGAACACTTAGGGGGGAGCATGGACGGGTGGGTTGGAGCTGTGCTCCCAACGTCAGACTGGAGGCTCTGAAGGAGGGAGGAGGATGAGGCACATGGATCGGGAGAGGCAGTTAGTGAGGTATGGAGGTGTTATGAAGAGGTGTAGAGGGAAGAGGTGTGGAAGATGGCACTGTGCTGGGTATTTATGAGCCATTGTCATTGACTTTGATGGAATATGATCAGGCTCTCATATGGCATTGTTCTTGATGTGAAATCCACAAAAGTCACCCGCTGGTTCAATGATGTGACTTCTCTAATCATGTCGTATATTCAGTGTCTGTAGGTTAGCACTGGGATTTCCTGTATGTGATCAACCGATATACAGAGCATTAGAGACAATGGCCCAATCTCTCGTACATGACCAAAACTTGGAGTGAATGGCCTTTGTGCAGGAAATAAATATAGATTGGAGAGCATTAAATCGTTCCCTCCCTATAAACTGGAGACAGCATGTGGAGTAGCCACACAGCTATTTTGTGTCTGCTACTGTAGCCTAAGGGACTGTAGTAGCAATTGTGGCTCATTAGGCACCCCTAACGTGGGAGGTTTTGGCTAGTGCATCTGTGTAGCAGACCCACTAGCCAGGCCCTCCCACATCACCACTCAAGGCTGCTATGGAGAGAGCCCACCATAGGGCAGTGCTTCCGAGACTGCCGTGTTCCCCTGCCTTTCCCCTCTATGCAGCAGAACAGCAGTAGTTAATTTGCATTTTGTATTCCCCATACCTGTGCAGGGGCAGGGAGGGTAGGAATTGCACCAATATTTTTTTCACCTCATCCATCTCAAGCATGCACTAATCTTATAAATTTCTACATTGTACACGAAGAATCTGTAAATTAGGACTAACTCAAAAAATCAGCCTAGGTTGGAAAAAGGGTTTTATTGACTGCTTAACTGCTTAACCTGTAACAACATATTTTCTAAACTAAGCAATCAACATGCTCAGCTTTCTCCCCTCCTATACATACACCTTTACAGAAGAAAACTAAAACTCTTTTTTCACTTTAGTACAATCTGTCCAACTGTGGGCCAAATTCTACTTCTAGATGCAAGCAATTGGTCACACATCAAAGGACAGAATCTGGCTTTTTGGGTTCATCCTCTAGTTTTATGTTACGAAGCTACTTCACATACCTCTCTCTCCCTTTCTTCCCCCCCTCCTGGAAAGACTATGTCAATACAGTAACTCTTGCCATGTTTTAATTTGAAGCTGAATGTATAGTACAGTTTTGTAACTCTCATGAAACAATCCCATTGCAAATTTTCTAAGTGTAGCCTCTCTTTTTCCCACAGAGAGGTGAAAACATTGTAATCAGCTTTTTACCTCAGATGAGCAGTTTATCTACATGTACAAGTTGCACATTTCTCACAGGAGTTCATAAAAAATGCAAGGATTTCCCTCACTATTTACTCCCACATTGTTTAATAAGAAATTTATTTTCTGCAACCATTTTTTTCTCAAAAAGGGATACTTAACAAAAACCATTGTCGAAATTTGTTATTTACAAAAGTCTTTTTTCTTTTTGGTGTCTTTTGAGCTTAATATATTATAAATCCTAATCAAATTTGAAGAGGTGTACAGCAACGTACACAGTTTCTCCCATGCTTTCCAGCTTTTGTGCTTATAACGGTTTCTGACTCTTTATCAGCCACCAGACTGAAGTCCTTTTTGTACTGTATTGGGAGTAAAGCTCATTTGCAGACAGCTGCAATATGAGCTTCCTCACCCTGCCCTGCCATTGACCTTCAACCTGATCTAAAAGAACTACCTTCTTTCAGAGTGAGAAGTTATTCATTTACTATAATAGCTCTATTTTGGGCTTCCTCAGCAAAACCAGGCAATTGTGCCCAAATGCGATGGGGTTGCCATATTGACCATCGTTTTACAGACTAAGACAAAACCGCCAGGACATTGCAGTTAGGACTGGCTCACAGTAGGAAGCCAAAAAGTTCGTATTTAAAAGTATGGCTGATGTGCGGCATTTAAAATAATAATAAAAAAAAACCCTATAAAGGAAGCGGATGATTTGTCTGGTTTATCTATAAGGGCTTGCACCCAATTTATTCTCTGAACTTCAAAGATTTTTCATATGGTGAAATGCAGGCTGTTAGGAGTTAATTGGCAGTATGCTGCACTGCTTTCAAATGTAACCAACTGAAGAGAATAAGTGAAAAACAGAAATAATCAGACTATTGGGTAATAATTAGAAATAAATAAAATGCTTCTGATGAAAACAATTAGTCCCAAGCATTACAAGTGGAAATGCAGTCCAGTGTTAAAGAGACAGTTTAGAAGCACATGGTACATTTATCACAGCTCCACAGACAAGTTATTGAGCTGTCTGTGAAAAACAGAGCCAAACAGGAAAGCTTTCAGCAGAAAGCAGTGGTTGAGGTCCTTGATTGATAGAGTTAGATGATGCAAAGCTGTCTGATGGCCTTTCTGAAAAATAAAGTGAAGGAACTCAAGGTCTTTCTTGACGATCTCTGACCACAGATGAACAGCTACTTTATTACAGCACAGATTGAGGTTACACCTTAGTCCATATTCTGCCACTTTTCAATGCACACGGTTAACTTTACCAACAATCTACTGTGTTTAACATAAGTGTTTGCCATCTTTGCAGGATTTTAAAAGGTTACTACAATGGACAGCTAATTGCACTGGTTAAAAGCTTTGCTTCTTCCCCTTTCTGTTTAACCGCAGTGACTGAAAATAATATAGTCAATCTTGCTACAGACTTCTCATTGCTATGACAGAACTGATTGTTCTGGGACCAGCCTCTCTCATTTAAAAGATACAGAAACAACCCAGTTGTGCATAATAGCCAAAAATCTACCTGCTGTGCTGTTTCTTTCAGAAAGGAAGTTATTTACCTCCCCAGAAATGCAATCTCTTTATCTTCCTGAATTCATTTTTAAACTGGAGTCTAGTATGCACTGACATTACACCACGATTTGATCTCAGAAACCATTAAATTTTAAATAGTGAGGATTGCTAACTGGTCTTTGGTGGGCTGGGGCCAACACTGGAGTGGATGAACGTCCTTTGACACAATTTTTTTAAAAATTGGATGCCTAAAGTAAGACATTCAAACTCTTTGTCAAACCTACATAAGTGGCTTGATTTGCAGAGGTGCTAAGCACTGCAATTCCCAGAAAACCTGGGTGCCAGATTTTTAAAGCCATTTAGTTCTCTAAGGATGGACAAAGGTATTTAGTAGGATTTTCAACAGCATCTAGGAGCCTAATGCCCATTGATTTCAAGGGTACACAGGCATCTATGTGCTTTTGAAAATCCCCCCTAAACATCTATGTGCATATTTAGACACCCAGATATCTGTAAAAATCTGGCCATGGGTGCCTATCTATAGACATAGGTGCTTAACTTTGAAAATGCTGGTCCCAAAAATTGCAGATGATACAAAACTACTCAAGATAGTTAAGTCCCAGGCAGACTGTGAAGAGCTACAAAAGGATCTCACAAAACTGGGTGACTGGGCAACAAAGTGGCAGATAAAATTTAATGTTGATAAATGGAAAGTAATGCACATTGGAAAACCTAATCCTAACAATACATATATGATGATGGGGTCTAAATTAGCTGTTACCACTCAAGAAAGAGATCTTGGAGTCATTGTGGATAGTTCTTTGAAATCATCCCACTCAATATGCAGTGGCAGTCAAAAAAGCGAACAGAATGTTGGGAATCATCAAGAAAGGAATAGATAATAAAACAGAAAATATCATATTGCCTCTATATAAATCCATGGTACCCACACATCTTGAATACTGCATGCAGATGTAGTCGTCCCATCTCAAAAAAGATATATTGGAATTGGAAAAGGTTCAGAAAAGGGCAACAAAAATGATTAGGGGTACAGAATGGCTTCCATATGAGGAGAGATTAATAAGACTAGAACTTTTCAGCTTGGAAAAGAGACGACTAAGGGGGATATGATAGAGGTCTATAAAATCATGAGTGGTATAGAGAAAGTAAATAAGGAAGTGTTATTTACTCCTCATAATACAAGAACAAGGGGCCACCAAATGAAATTAATAGGTAGCAGGTTTAAAACAAACACAAGAAAGTATTTTTTCATGCAACACACTGTTAACCTCTGAACGACTTGACAGAGGGTGTTGTGAAGGCCAATACTATAACGGGGAATAAAAAGGACCTACATAGATTCATGGAAGATAGGTCCATCAATGGCTATTAGCCAGGATGGGCAGGAATGGTGTCCCTAACATCTGTTTGCTAGAAGCTTGGATTGGGTAACAGGGCATGGATCACTTGATGATAACCTGTCTGTTCATTCCCTTTGGGGCACCTACCATTGGCCACTGCCAGAGGACAGGATACTGGGCTTGATGGACTTTTGGTCTGACCCAATATGACCATTCTCATGTTCTTATGTTCTAATTTCCCAAGTTATTTCCATTGCTAACAAAATGTTCTCTAATCTCCAAAATGACTTTTCTGTGTTCAATGAGATCCAGGTTAGGAGAGACTAGGAAGACAGGAAAGATGGTAAGGCTCCTAGTGTTTATCCTCTTTGCTGTTTCCATCCCGACTGACATCTCTGGCATCAACTGAATGAAATCGGAGAAACCCTTTTTCAGAGAACATGATTCTGGGCTTGATTCTATTCGCTGCTCTATTTCATTCTATTCTATTTCATCCTATTCCATCCTTATTGCCATGATATCTGAGCCCCTTCCAGTGGTTCATTAGGTGATATGAATAACATCAGTCATGTTTGGTTCTTTCTTGCTCCTCTCTCCCAGAGGAAAAACTGTGAGTACAGTAAGATTTATTTTTCTTTTCTTAATACATGATATGTACACTGAACTATGTGTTTACAGTAGTGAAGTCAAGGCCAAAGAAGCCTTACTTGCACTTGGAATGCTTTCATTTATATCTGCTTTCATTTGCACCACAATTACACCACGGTAACTCTATTGCCTTCAGTGGAGACACTCTGATTTGCAGAGTAGAATCGGAATAGAGCAGATTACAGCAAGTCCCAGTAATCTTAATCTCTTCTCTCTCAGGAGCCATTAGAGTATAGGGCCAGATCTTCAACTGGTGTAAATAGCAGAGCTCTAATGAAGGCTATGCTCACTTGCACCAGATGCGGCTCTGGTACACTGGCTCTTATTCAATTTTCTAGCAATTTCTACTATCCAGTTATAATGGTATGATCCTTAATGAGGCCAGCAGACAGTATATGCTTACTTTTTAATGCTACTTTGGTTTTAATGTCTCAATTATTCACTCCACACACCATTCTCTTCTTTAGAATAGTTTTTTTCTTGCCATCATCTTAGTTTAATATCCCCTTTAGAAACTGCTGCCTGAATTATATCTGGTTTTGGAATTAACTTTCAAACTATCAAAGGATTGATAACAGCAATGGAGGAATCTATTTGAAAGTCTGACCATAGAGGAGCTGACACCACTTTTTAAGTTCAGAGCCACTTTTCACTAGCAGAAACTTTCAAATTTAAAAATATTTAATAACAAACAAACCTCTTATTTTGATCCTGATCACATGCAGGCAACAAAACTTAGGTACAGGGACAGACAAAGAAGATAAAGCAAAGAAATAACAGCAAAGCCAAGGTTTGGAGCTATGCCATTCAGTATTTAGAAATTATGATAAAATACTATCAGCCATTTTGGGATAAAGTTGCATAATCTTGTGACTTATTTGATCGATAAAGCTCATGCAGTAGATAGGTTTCAAATTAGAAAATAAATACACAGAAATTTTTTCAGTGATACGGGGCAGTTGGGCATTTTGCAAAGAATCTTAATTCACCATCCAGTCTGGGGCTTCATTCTCATAGCTACCAAGTGATAAGGAGCCCCTGTTCTATGAAGAGAGGTTAAAAATTCTGGGGATGTTTCGTCGTGAGAAAAGAAGACTGACGGGAGAACCATAGAACAGTCTTCAAATAGGTTAAGGGCTGTTATAAAGAGGATGGGGATCAATTGTTCTCCATGTCCACTGAAGGTAGGACAGGAAGTAATTGGCTTAATCTGCTTTAAGGAAGATTTAGGTTAGATATTAGGAAAATACTTTCTAAGATAGTTAAGCTATGCAATAGCCTTCAAGGGCTGGACTTGATAACCTCTCAAGGTCCCTTCCAGCCCTCCATTTCTATGATTCTATTTATATAGCTTTGCAGCTCATTTACTTTATAACTAGAATACATCCAATTATGCAATAACATACTTCACTGAAGCTTATAAATCATAATATTTCAAACAATTCATATGGATTTATTTTGACTGATGGCATAGTCACTGGAATTCCTGCAATGCTTAATACAAAATGAGGTTATTACAGTATCATGCAGGTTTTTCCTCATCTGTTTTTAAAGCACTTCCCATCCCGTAGTACAACCTGATAAAACGGAAGAAGCTCCCAGCGGCCAGTGTTAGATATTAGTCCAATGGGATTGTGGATAATGAAATTAACATTGATCACTATCAGCAGAAAGACAAGCTTTTGCCTGCAAACTTAAAGTCCTAAAATGTGTTAAGTTGAAAACTGATGTTCTGTTTTTCTACCTGTCAAACTTGAAACTGAGATTTGGAAGGCATACTATTATTTTAATGTTGCTTTTCACTCTGCTTGATACTAGTAATGCTTGTTTTGTTTCTCTCATCCTCAGGGTATAACAATGAAAATTTCATATTGTTTCATATTTCATTCTGTTTCATGCATTTCATCTTCAAAAAAATCTTCAAACCTAAACATATCTGCTTCATATAAATAAAGGTGTTTTTAAATATGTATTGACTTTTTTCATGTATTAAGCTTTTTGGATGAATCTGGTTGCTAAATGATTGTTCTAGTGACTGTCTTGTCATCTGGACATGTACTTAGATTGTTTTTTTGACATGATGTCCCTGCAGAAAGTTGGGCAATGTGACATAAAGAGCATGGGTTTGCCTATCACACTGATTACTTGACGTAATAGTAAGCAAGCTTAAGTGAACTGTGTGTCTTCAATCTTTCCAATCACTTAGGGATGGGCACCAGAGGATACCATCCATCATTCCTGGCCTGAAACATATGGTGCATCAGCAATCTTAGGCTGACCTAAATGATAGTAAAAGCTGCTATGCTGTTCACAATAAGAAATTGTTGTCCACTGAATTACAGGTTTGTGATTAGATTGCTAACATGGCCAACTTGATGTATAAGTGAAGTGTCCAGGAAAGATATTCTTTAGGTTCCTTTGAAGATTAATTTATACCCTTGAAATGTGCACCAATCACAAAGTGAAAATATGTCAAGATATTTTTCTTATGAACAAAAAAAGCACTGCAGTGGTAACAGTTATTAATTTATTTCTGGCAGTTTTAGCTAACAGAATTCAATAAAAAAGATTTTTAATGGTTTCTGTTTTGTTGCAAGACTTGTGTACTGCTTCACTTCTAAAAACATGGGAGGCTACAAACACTATGACAAAATTCTTGATAACAAAGCCAGCCTCTCCCGTTTTCTCCAGAAAACCAATATACAATCTTTCAAACATCTTGCAAAGACAAGTGCATTGGACATCATATTATTCTCAAATGCAAAATAAAGAAAGCTTGCTGATATTGTAGGAATACATGCGGATATGCGTTTTATCTCCTGGACCCATAGTTTAAGTGACAAAAGCATGAAGTACTTCATTTCCAATTGGACCCTATTTTAAGAGACTATAAACTAATATATTTGACTGTTGCTCCAAAACTTTACAGTCTTGTTTTACATGAAACTAGGGTCCATTTATGTCATCTTTATTTGGTCATATAATGAAAAAGGCTTTGCACAGCAGAATTAGGGTTCAGCTCTGGAATTTCTAGTGATTCTAGCGACATCCTATTTGAAAGGTTCCTAAATTTAGGACCAAACTATGCCTGTTTCTGTATGGGTATACTAGAGGGGGGAAGGGCACAAATGGAGCTGGGGAACACAATGAGAGGCTAGTTTGTGCTGCCTACAGTACTAATGATCCCAAGAGCTGTGCCTAGGCAGGGCATGGGCAGAGCCAAGGGTCCACCCAGCATAGCAATCCAGAGCAGGGTGCTTAGTGAAAGATCAATATATAATCATGGGAGGCACTGTTCCTCCTGGGAAGCTAAAAAACAAAAGATTTTCAGAGGCATATCAGACAGAGCAGGATACCATTTCAAGAACACCAGTGCATAACATCTGCAGAGCTAGAATTGATATGCAAACTAGACACAATCAACTCCGGTTTGAATAAGGACTGGGAATGGCTGAGCCATTACAGACATTGACTCTATCTCCCCTTGTAAGTACTCTCACACCTATTATCAAACTGTCTGTACTGGCCTAGCTTGATTATCACTTCAAAAGTTTTTTTTTCTCTTAATTAATTGGCCTCTCAGAGTTGGTAAGACAACTCCCACCTGTTTATGCTCTCTGTATGTGTGTATATATATCTCCTCAATATATGTTCCATTCTATATGCATCCGAAGAAGTGGGCTGTAGTCCACGAAAGCTTATGCTCTAATAAATTTGTTAGTCTCTAAGGTGCCACAAGTACTCCTGTTCTTCTTTTATCTGGGAGCTAGATACTCTGCTAGGCAAATACTGAAAATAATTTTCCATAAACATCTATTTGAATTTTAAATTAATGAATGTATCCATGCTCTTAGCCCATTTGTGTTCACTGTCTGTGAAGATTCACGTGGATGCATTTTAATAATAGCAAGAATGTTCATGAAAAGCTGATCACTGGCAGACGGATTCCTCTCCCCTGACTGTGGAGCAGTTGGGAAACCACTCCGCAATTACTACTTCTGACCACTGGGTGGATTAGCTTTAATGACCCTATTGCAGGGCAAGGCTACCAGCAGGGCTGGGAATGAAAGGGAGGGTTCCATGCTGCAGTGAATCTCCTGGCACTTCACTCCCTCAGCCTTGCTCTGTCATTCCCTCAAAAGCTCCCTGTGTGATGCTGTACAAGAATCCCTTTGAGAAAGAGCTTCATTGTACTGGCCCTTCTAATTCTGCTTTGGTTCCACTGCTAAGATATTTGTCACAGATACAGAGGCAGGGTTTGTCTTTAAATTATTAATATTTTTTTTAAAAAATTCCCAAACATACAACACAACTTAATATAATATTATACTACATTAAAGCAAGCGGTTGCTTGGTTTCTTTTTTCTTAGTCATTTTTTGCTATTCCTCAGTATCAATTTTTCCAGCAACAAAAATCCTATAATATATAGTAGATCTGCTTAGCATATATACCCATTTTGATGGTAAAAGTAGAGCCTTTTGAACCTTCCCATTGGTACAAGCTAATTACAAGATGAATCCCTTCCTATGGCATTGTAGATGGCCATAATATGCCTAGACTATCTGGAAACATCCATTTGAAGGATCTCTCTAATTTCTGTCAAAATGCAATGCTTTCCTGAAAACACGGATGAAAAGTGGTACCCACTTAACTTACATAACAATACAAAAATAGATTGTGTTTTCAGTCAACATAAAGATTTATTGATCTTCATTGTCAACATCAACCTTTCCAATCTGGCAAGATGTAAAACCTCGCCAGCAGTCCATTTTTAAAAGAAATGGAGGGTTTAGCAGTAGTGCACAATCAAGTTTACAAAACCCAACAGACATGATTCACTAAAAAATCAGGTCTGCTTTTTTGGGGCGGGGAGAGGTGACTGTGGGGAAACAGATCAGCTGTGGGAGAGAGAAAAGAAAGAGTACCTATATTTTCTTTCCTCTTCCCAATATAGCACTGGCATGGAAGACCATAGTCCAGACAGCTATTTATTTATTTATTTATTTATTACACAAAACCCATATTGGTTTCAATGGGAATTTCATTTGTGGAATAACTGTGTGATGTGGTTCTTAGGGACAATGATCTGTACCTGGGATGTGATGTGAGCAGAGTTTTGCAAATAGCAGAAAAAGTGTTCTGTGAATATTCATTGGAATTTTAGAACAAATTTCAATTTGACTGTACTGGCAACCTTTTTCTGTGTTCATTTTCCATTATCATATGAGCAGCCAGCCACTATAGCATGATGTGAAAAATGAATTTGAAACTTGAGTGCTCCAATAGGCTCCGATTCAGCCAACCCCCTAACCACTTGCTTATCTTTAAGTATGTGAGTAAACCCATTGAAGTCATGGGGAATAGTCACATGTTAGAAGGGAGCATTGCACAACTTTAAACGAGCATGTTCCCTAATCGATCAGCAATGTAACAACGAAACAATGTTAAATGGGATGATTTTAAGTGAGGAGTTACTGTAATAAATTCAAAAATTTCGCTAGCTGCTCTGCGGACTTTTCACTAACTGAAAGAGGCAAACTTGGTGAAATTATTCATAAGAAATTATTCCCAAAGCTATAACTGGAAATGATATACCTTTCTGCAAAGATTGGCTAAGATTTGATTTGAGCCCAACTCCTACATCTCTGTCTCCTATTCTTGCAATTTTTTTGAACAATTCACAGCAGAAAATCTCTCTCTCCATTCTGGCTCCTCCAAAAGCCTGTGGAAAAGCTGCCTTCCTGGTTCTCCATGACAGGAGCTGCAAATATATGTAATGAGGAAGGGACAAGAGGGCCGAGAGGTGATCTCCATACATATACAACCACATGGAACAAGCCATATGTTATTTGTACATGTCACAAACTAGTATGGAATGCACAAGAGACTGTTTGTACGGTTGGTCTCAGCCTAGTTGTGGGCATACATTACCACTGCTTTGGATAAATATAAGAGTGTCTCCTTTTAGGGCCTGGAGGCTTTCCTCTGCATCAGCCAGAGTTTGGCCCAATAACTATTTCTATAGGTATGTTCATAGCTTGCAGATTCTGTTTGTTTCTTTATTGGTGGAAATTGGTGGATGGCAAAGCTGCCAAGAAGAATGTAGCAGCATCAGCAATGACCTAACAAGGAAGAACCTGGTACAACCACACCACCACACCTCTGTAAGGATGCTGCAATCATATCTTCACTCTCAGTCAGACTACATCATTTTGAATCTTAAGATAAATACTTTTTTCGAGTGACCTTTGTTCAGAGTTCCTGTTTGAGAAAGCTTTGGTGCATGCATGTCTGCATGTATGCATCCAGCAAGTAATGCATTTGATTTCTTAGAAGATATACTGGGGATACAAAACTGATTGCTTTCTAGCAGCATTACGTTTACCTGTCATGTTTGTATGTATCTATGAGAATAGATATAAGCAATTTGAAAGTTGCTAGTTGAAGAACACTCATCCTCTTGCCTTCCCATTTGATGTTTGAGAATCAGACAGCTGCAAATACTGTGGTGAACTGCTTTTTCTTTCCAGCAGCTACGGCATGGTATGCAATTTTGTACTCCCCCAACATAGCAGGAACCTGTATTAGTTCATGCTACATCATGACAATTGTGATTATCTTTTGACTGCCAGGAAGATAAAACACATCACGGTAATAGGAGGTGCATATGGAACGTCTTTAGAAAAACACACACCAAACCACTAATTATTCACGTTAGTAAATTTTCTCATTAGAAAAATGAAAATAGTTTTAGAGTTGCCAACTGATACATTTCATGTTTCTGAAACTCTTTGTTCTGCTCTTTAAACGAAGAAGAAACAATATCATTAGGATTTTGCAGAATATTTGAAACTACAATATCTTTCTATCTCATACAGCAAATATTTAGGACTGATCCAAAGTCCACTGAAGTCAATAAGAGTCTTTCCGTTGCCTTCAACGGGCTTTGGCTCAGGTCTTTAATTCTTCAGTACTCAGAGCAAAAGTCAACCCTTATTTAAAAACAAACGCATATGCAGGAGTGAAAAGGGAAAAAAACAACACTGCTACTGAGACACAGAATCTTTGTTACTTTGAACATCTTACGAAAAAGCAGAACATAGGATCAAACCTTGAGCGATCTCAGACAGTTGAATAGAAATGTTGACTGTTATCACCTGATGTTCTTGAATTCCTAATAGCTGATAGCAAACAACTGAAGCATGCACCTTCCGATGCAAAGGTACATTTAATCTTTATTGTTCATATGTGTCAATCTTTTGTATTATGTCAAAAGAGATTTTTCATATCTACGTGGGTCAAGTTTTCATATACATGTCTATATAAGTAAAGTTTGCTGCTTTGCAAATTACAAACATAACATGGCATTCTTCTGTAAGTGCAGCCTAATTATTAGTGCGAACTGCTTAAAAACTGCAGAACATTAGCTATACATATGAAAATCCTATGTGGAGTAAGGCAGTTGACTCATTTTTAACTATTTGAAAAAATTACCTTAAGAGTAAATGTAAGATTTATGAATATGCTGCACTGCATACCAGATCATTTATTTATATTCTGTTTGTAAGTTTCTTGACTGGTATTTTGAGATTTGTTCTTATATTTTACTGAGAATTCTATTCACCTTTGTCTAAAATGTGCAGTGGGCCAATTTTTAAGATTAGCTATGAGATTAGATTGTGTTTATAACTGGATGTTAGACATGACCCTCTACTGTTAAGACAGCCAACAGTTTCCATTAAAACTCTCTTATTTAATCACTCACAAGTTTCTGAAACATTAACCTTTTCGCTGAAATTTTCCATATTAGGCCTCTGTTACAAAATTATTTTTTTGATGTCTTAAAAAGTTCAGCAATTTTTTTCAAATAGTTTCCAGAGTACAAAAATACTCTTGCAATCTTTTTTTTTTTTGAACATTGGAAGATGAAATTTGAGTTGGAAATAGATTTGAATATTCTAGTGAAAACTGGTTTATGAGACTTTGAAAATCATGTGACACATGCACAGTGCATTTTAAACCACAACTATTCACACAAAGACTTTAAGCTTCTTCATTAGATCAAAATCCTACTTTCTTCCACTGAAAATTATGACAAACTCGTATTAGCTTCAATGGGATGCTATTTTGGTGTTTACATTTGTTAAATTCTTGGAGAAGGGACTATCTTTTTATTTGTATCTTATACAGAAACAAGCAGTCTGTTGACCAGTAATGACTAATAAATAGAAATGGTGATTAGTATATGGGGCTGAAATTTGCAAGTTGCCCAATTTTTCTTTCCTTTAGCCTGTACAGGACAGATTACTGAAAGGAGTCCTAGGCCTCCCTACATTAAGTAGGTTTTACAGAAGTAAGTGTCTTCATATTTGGGAGAGCCCTTTCTGATTTTTATTAATGATGAACCCTGATCATTTAGCCAGTGGATGTTGGGAGGAGGCAGTCTATCATGTTTAGCAAAACTTTGTCCAAGGTACTAAAACTAACTTTGAAATAGTAACACTTTGTAGAATGGCCTGGGAGAATCGATAATTTAAATCCTCTCATCAAAAGAAGACTTATGCAAAACTTTCAAATGCAAACTTCCAGAATGCAAAACTTTCAAAACCTAGCTACATTTTTCCATTGATGCCCTTCATATTTTGTAATGATGGTATTCAGACAAAGGGAAGGTTTTGTCCATGAAAGCACATTGGGCTTAGATCATGATATTTGTGTTGCTTCGTTACAATTAGGGATGGGGTGAATCTTTGATTAATTGGATCTGACACAAATTTTGTCAGATTTGCCAGTACTTATACTTGAGCAAATAAACCTGTTACAACTAGAGCTGACAAGGTTATGGCTATTGCCAAATGGTTCCTCAGATTCTGGCACAAAGTGGCATTTCATAGTGAACACTTCATCTGCTCTGCTTTGCTGCTTCAAATTCTGCTTTGCACCACTCCCTAGCACAAGCGGCCTCATGAAACCCCCTCCAACTGCCTTGGCTCCTGCCATGATTTGTATTTATAGTCTTGCAGGGTGGTACACTTATGTACCAGAAAAGACAAACTCTCTTCAGGACCTTTTCACCTATGCAGCCATGAACCCGTGCATATATGAACTATGGTATTAGTTGAATCATTATTTGGTATATAGTCAATATGAAAGAAGTGACTGTCACATTATTATTTATAACAGAATAATGGCTAAGTGGTTAACATTTAAAATGGTTTAAAATTAAACTCTATAAAGAATATATGTTAGTTAGGCTCCTTTCTACAATACCAGTGAATAATCCTATCACATGAGCTTGTGTGACTTAAATATTTGTTGACACATTCTTTAAAACAGTCCTACACAAGTCTATATGTGCCTTATATGTCTCCTGAATGAAGTCAGAAAAGGCACTGTATATTTCAGCACATTTTGGTTACTATGCATAATTAATACTGTTCTATTCTTTAATGTTCAAAGCCTACTTTGAACATGGTGAACAAGTCTCTTCAACTGCACTTCTCCACTGGGAAAGGCAAAATAGATCTCTGCTCACATAATAGACATCAGGTCCATATGGACATACTCTTGTACTGAACCTTTTAAAAAATGCATGGAGAGGCAGAAGTGTGTGCAAAGCTGAACACCTACTCTAGTCTTCTGAAACATAATATCAGTTTCATGGACAGGGCCATTTCTATGTGCTGATGGTCTGTATTGCCTTCACATGATGGCTCAATGTTTGTTTGACAGTGATTTTGGGGAAGAATGAAGGTATCTTCCCGATTCTGTTGGGGGGGTGTGTGTGAAAGGCTTTTTTGGAGATTTTCCATGTTTGCTGGCTGAGGTAAATGGTTGACTCTGTTTGATTATTGATGGTTGGTGGAGTTAGTTTATTTGTATTTGTGCTGCTAGAGGATTACCATCAGGGTACTCACATTTGCATGGGAGTTAATTTTTAAAGTCAAATCTAAATAACTAAATATGATTTTTTTAAATCTACTTTTCCTTAAATTCAAAGAAAGAATTTTAAACATGGGAGAATTACAAATGTCTGTAACACATCTTTCATTTTCAAGCAGAAATTTCAAGGCCCTTCTGACAGACGGTACTGTGTAAAAACATGTTACTTGCCTTATTGCCTAGTAATTATTGTATTTAAGTGTCTGTTTAATTTCAGGCTGTAGTTAGTTGAATTTTATTTTCTTCTCTTGTGTGAGTTAGAAGGATCTATGGGCATGCTGCAATTTCATGATGGAAGTACATTTCTAGATGAGTCATGTGGTGTGATCTACATTCAATTAAAACAACTGTACATAAATTACACCATAAAATAACTTGCATCTGAAGAAGTGAGGTTCTTACCCACGAAAGCTTATGCTCCCAGTACTTCTGTTAGTCTCAAAGGTGCCACAGTACCCTCTGTTGCTTTTTACCATAAAATAAATATTTTTTAAAATATTTTAAGTCCCAATGGATAATATGTAAATTACTTGTTTCACATCACACTGAAAAGGAAAAAAAATAATACAGTCAAAATGCTATATGAGAGGCCAAGGTGAAGCATCCGAGGAAAGTTTATACTGACCATGGATGAGGTAACGAACAGAAGAAACTGTATCAGAAATGTTGCAGAGGGAGAAATTCAAATAGAAGCAAAGAAGTAAGAACAAATTCTTGATTTAGTGTGGGGAATGACTGGAAATAAATCTACTTCCACAGGTTTTTAGTGATCCTAGGTTTTTTTGTGAGTAGAAGAGGCAGCAATGAATGCCTAATAATGAGAGGGTGAAACTCAGGCAAGCATAAAGGCCCATTAGTCTGTGAGCAGTGAAGAGAAGAGTTTCTGAGGAGGCTCTAAATGGAAGACGTTGAAGTATCCAGACATTGAGGGCAGGTCTACACTTACCAGTAGATCGGCACTGCTGCAATCGATGCAGTGAGTGTCGATTTAGTGGGTCTGGTGAAGACATGTTAAATCGATGGGAGAGCACTTGTCCCCTCCAAATTCTATGATGTAATTAAGAATTAAATGTATGGACAAAGCTAGGGAGAAAACAAAGGGAGAGATGGAGAAAGATGGATAGGATAAAGGCAGAAGGAGAAAAAGATAGGAAAATACCCTTAGGGTTAAAGCAAATGGGGTCAGAAGATCTAGGTTGTATTTTGTACTTTATTAAAGACTTCCTGTGTGACCTGCATGACTCTTTGTCCTGCACCTTCCCTAAATGCAAAACTGGGATAATAATATTTCTTTATCTCCCAGTCATGTTGTAAGGCTTAACTAATTGATATCTATAAGGTGCTTAGACACATAGTTACAAATACTGATAAATAAATTAGTAATGGGCTGAAATGTGATGAGAGTTTATTTTTCCTCATGGCACAAACAGAACTGAAGTATGCCTTGTATGGCATCGTGAATTAATATTTTAATAGTGCACAATAAAGGAATTTTAAGTTCATAAGTATTGATATGTTTATGGAATACCAGGCAACAGGATTTCCATCCTGAGACTATTGCAATGGGATAGTAGTATATTGCCCCTAGTTTATGTAAGCTGAGATTGTTGATAAGGATGATGACATCCAAAATCCAGCCTTACCTCAATGTCACAGAAATGGTAATGCACAGGAACTGATGATATATCTGAAATGATACGACTTAAACCCTCCTCCTTCAGGATCTGACTTAACCACATCCACCTCAACCCCTAACTAGATGCTCCATCTTATCTAGAGAGGTAAACAAATAGTATTTGCTATATGACCCAAATAAACTAAACCAGTGACTAATAAGTGGTGCCCACTCTAGAAATGTTAACAAAATGAAGCTAAAGGTAATATGTACTAGCAGCACACACCTTAAAACAAACACTGCACATTACCAGTTAGATAAAAATATATAACCATCTGTACACACACACATATACACACACAAACAAATTCATACACATATAATTAAATGAATGTACTGCTATTAAGTCCAATAAATATAGCACTCATTTGATGTAAAGAATTAATGATTTTATGTTATGGTTATGAGTTATTACAATTAAAATGGCCTTCCTAGAATGCTATTTTAAAGTTATATTGCACTAATGATTAAAGTCTCAAGGAAGATTTTGATAAAACTGAGAAGATACATATACGGCACTAAGTGTACTACAAACATGGGTAATTAAGCCATTCAACAAGCGTCTGGGGCACGTAAGCATTCCATTCACTTTACAGCCAGGACTTTCCTACATCTGCTTGTATCCTGATGTGTAATGTTTGTTTAAATGGTGTGCTGATAGGGGCACACCAGGCCCTGCAAAGGATGCTGTAGGTGTCAGGGCTATGCTTTGATAAGATTGCATGACAAGGGGCCAAGTAGTTCTCTCAATGGGGTGTTCCATAAAACACACTTCACAGAGCCATTTTTCAATTGCCATTTTATTCACAACCATTAATTTTTATATTAGCAGTTTTGTCCTCTCACCACTCTCTAACTTGTGTTTTTCTGCAAACAGATCTTTTTTGTTTAAATAGTCTTTTGTAATTTTGTGTATGAAGAACATGGCCAACATTCCGCATTAAGTATATCCAACTTCTGGTTATTTTATGCAACAGTCTGGGGCCCCTGCATTTGCCACTTGATTCACCAACTCCACCTCTTGACTTAAATTTTCCTGGATGAAAGTGCAATGACAATATTTAAATCACTTCCCATGCACAAATTAGCACAAATGTCTTTGATTTTATGGTTGATAAATAAAGTCCAGTCCTCTGAAGACCAGTTCACACCATCATGACTGCACTGCCCGAGGGCATCTATGACACAATCTTAACAATCCTCAAACATCTCTCTCAGACAGTGCTTAATGCGTCCATGCACAGCAGCTTGTACAATTGCAGACAATAGTTCTAAGGTTATGGACCAGCACTGGTTCAATACCAAATTCCTTCCTCAAAGTTAGATAGTACATGTCTGTAAAATTAGCTTCCTCTCTCTCTCTCAGCATCCTGATGAGCATCTGCTTTCAGATCTGGTGAAAGCAGGGCAGGCCTAATCCATTTGTGCCTTTAAGTCTGTCAGTGTCCAGATTCTCCAAAGCCTCTGAAGAACCACTGCTCAGCTGTTGAGAGATTTAAAATAAAAAATCAACATTTTAGTTTTTATAACATGCTTTAAAACCTTTATTTTTGCATCAGGAGACTTCTTTATCTCATGGCTTAAATTTTTTTGCCCTCTGGATAGTCTTGATCCACCATCCTTTTGATTATGAGCTAAACTCCTCAGTCAATTGATCTATGATCAATTCTTATCCCAGCACCCACACCTTTAACTTCAACCCATTAAAACATTCTTATGTACAACTTACCTGTAACTTGTCTCCGTACACCTTGACATTTGAACTGTAGGGTTCTCCTGTCTGGTTTCTCAGACAATGCTGGGTCCAAGGATTGTTGTCATGCTCCTCCTCTGCACTGCCCTTGTGATCATTTTCATCATCAATTATCACAGTTTCGTGTCTCTCAAGACAGGTTCTGAGGTTTCAAGCCCTGGTTGTGTCTGCAGAATGGGTGTTTCCTCAGCCCCCAGCAATTTCGCCTGTGTAACATCTCTTCATGAGCTACTTGACTTGGGGGGGAGGGGAGAGGAGCAAGGGCAGATTCAACTGCCTCTTAGGCTTTTCCATCTTTAATCCACATGCCTTATCAAGCAACACAATGACTGTGCAACACTTTCTTAACCAGGCACAGCACTTAAAAAGTCCATTGGTTTCCCCCTTACATAAGGAGGACCTTCCAGTTTAGTCACACTGGGATGGGGCCAGGTGTCAAAAAGTGAAGAGGTGAGATTAAGACATTTGCACATTTAGTTTCATATATAAATATATACATGATTTTATATGTATATTATCAAAACAATGGTATCTGCTCCTCTGGCAAGGACCATGTGTGTTTGTGTATGGGGTGTAGGTATATAGTCAGGAGAGTCCCTGTGACTATGTGAAGTGGTGCTTTATACTGTTGGCTTATTATTCAAAGGGAGAGCATGAGAGATTCACTAGTAACGACTTTACTAACATTTTTGTACGTTAATCAGTTTCAGCTTGAAGGATCATGGTGCTATAAGTTTTGGGGTTTTCATAGTATTTCCCTCTTGCTATCAGCGGTAATGAGGTTGGGATCCAGTATGTTACAGGCCCCTAGTCATCAGGCTTTGCCCTGTGTTCTAACACTCCTCATGCTCTAGATCAGGGGTCGGCAACGTTCGGCACGCGGCCCACCAGCATAAGCACCCTGGCAGGCCGGGCCAGTTTTATTTACCTGCTGACGCGGCAGGTTCGGCCGATCGCGGTTCCCACTGGCCGCGGTTTGCCGTCATGGGCCAATGGGGGTGGCGAGAAGCCGCGGCCAGCACATCGCTCGCCCGCACCGCTTGTCGCCGCCCCCATTGGCCCGGGACGGCAAACCACAGCCAGTGGGGGCCGCGATCGGCCGAACCTTCCGCGTCAGCAGGTAAATAAAACTGGCCCAGCCTGCCAGGATGCTTACCCTGGTGAGCCGTGTGCCGAACGTTGCCGACCCCTGCTCTAGATTAAGTTGTTGGAACAAAAAAACCAAAGTAGCTAGGGCAAAACACTTCCCTGTTCAATGCTGACTAATGGTTTTCTCAATTCTTCAACCCCATAACAATGTGCCTGGGTCTGTTTTAATTAACTGGATGGTTCAGATGACTGAATAGAGGCCTGGTGTCCTGGTATACTTTGTGTCATGTCTGTGCATGTACTTTATGCATGCACAATAATCTATGCAGACTTTTCAAGTATGCATGGTGGGCTATCATGACTTTTAGTTTGGTTTCTCTGAAGTCCCGTGAATGTGTGTAAGCACTACCGATGCGTGTCTGAAAGTGACCTTCTGTGCTTCTCTGTGTGTGTCTGTTTAATGTTCTGTGTTGGATTGCCTTGTTTTCACATGGGCTCTGGGTGTGCGTTTTCCTGCACATATATTGTTTTCTAAAACAATGTTGTGGATTATAAACTGGAAAAGCTTTTTTATTAAGTAAAAAGGGCATATGCCTTAACTTTTCCACAAAGACAGCTACTAGAAGGCATTAATCTTATCAAAGCTTTGTATAAAGAGTGAGGAAGGGAGGGAGAGGTCTCCCACCATATCTGTGCAGCCTTCCTACTAGTTCAGGGGTCAGCAACCTTTCAGAAGTGGTGTGCCGAGTCTTCATTTATTCACTCTAATTTAAGGTTTTGTGTGCCAGTAATACATTTTAACATTTTTAGAAGGTCTCTTTCTATAAGTCTATAATATATAACTAAACTATTGTTGTATGTAAAGTAAATAAGGTTTTTAAAATGTTTAAGAAGCTTCATTTAAAATTAAATTAAAATGCAGAGCCCCCCGGACCGGTGGCCAGGACCTGGGCAGTGTGAGTGCCACTGAAAATCAGCTCGTGTGCCGCCTTCGGCACACGTGCCATAGGTTACCTACCCCTGTACTAGTATTTCAGTCATTATCACCTATTCTCTTTGTCTTACAAAAACTATTTTCAGGTATCTGTGTTACAATGGAGAGCTGCAACCTCATGACAGCTTTCCTGTACAGAGATAGTGGAACCAGTGGAGGCTAGTGCCCCCACAATGGACATATTGGGGAGAGCAGATCTATGTTTCTCCCTCCCCAACCCCCCAATGTTTTCTGCTCCCACAATATCTTGTGGAGGTGAGAGCAGAGCAGGACCCAGCTATGTTCCACCTCTGTGGAGGAGGGACTGGAGCGGCCACTAGTCCATCGCACATGTGAGCAGGCCGGTGACCAGATGGCAGGTAGGACTCCCCAGCCCAGCCTGGACCTACCATCCAGACATCATGGGTCGTGGTGGAGACACCGAACCTGAGGGAGGGGCACAAAGAGCATGTGCGTCAGCTACAAGGGTGGAGGACACAACACATGGATTGGAGGGCAGGAGAGCAGACAGGGCACCAGCCACTAGGGTGGAGAATGAGACTGGGCACCGGTAACTGGGCAGGAGTGTTGGTGCACAGCGCACCAGCTGCCATAGGAATGGCAGTATGAACTATTGAGATGCCCCTTCCCAGCCTGGAGCCACCTGTCATCCCCTGCAGTCCCCCGTCTCTTGATTAGAATTAGATTTAGAATCACTTTAGTTTTAAAAACACAGAACCAACATAAAAGATTTAAGAGAAATGGAGTGACCTATTTGCCTATATTAGATTAACAATTGAGGAAAGATGGGCCAAATAGGATGAACCAATTTCTAAAAATCACTGACAAAACTTGTACAAAAATACAAGCCACAATAGGCTTCAAAACTACAGCTCTACTGTATTCCCTTACTATCTGTGTTTGCTCCCTCTTAATACAAATGCAAGGATATCAACAATTCTTTTACCTTTAAATAAAAAGCCTAATATTTGCTATCTAAGAACAAATGTGTAAGGAAACTATGTAACTGATATCACAATTATTAGGTATCATTATAAATACCTAACTATTTTACAATTTTTTTTCCAATTAGGCATAAGGGAAAACATGTTGCTGTGTTTTTAGTCAACACTTAGATTTACAAACTGTTTCCCCCTCATTTAACCACTCTTTTTGCACACATTTTAGAACATCTGTCTTGCTCTCTTTTTACATTTTAGCTTTTCTTATACTTTTCCTGGGTTTTGCTGAAGTTCTTTTTTTATTCCTAGGGGTGGCGCGACCATTTAAGGCACTGGCTTAGGCAACTGGGGGCATATAATAAATCCTATTAGTGCTTATTGCAAGTTGATCAGGATGCTGGGATAATAGGGGGCTAGGATCAGGGTCCTCTATATATACAAGTGGGAAAACATATTATTGTGTTTAGTTAACATTTAGATTTACAAACATCTAGTTCCTTTAACCCATCTCTTTGTACATATTTTAAAACAGCTGTCTTTCTTTTTACATTTAGTTGTTCTCATGTTTTTAGCTGTATTTCATCATTCTAGGGGTGGCTCTACATATCAGGCTTCCGGCTTAGGGGTTCTTGGCCAGGTACCAAATTATAGTGGTTTCCTGCCCTAAGCGAGGATGGACTAAGGGCGGCCCAGAGGCTTGGATCAGGACCCTCTCTAACTAAAAGATCCTGGGGCTCTTTAGTTTACATTAGATCATTTTTCCTGTAACACATCTCACTGCATATATTTAAAAATCTCTCTCTCTCTCTTACATTTTAGCTGTAGTTCTTTATCATTTTTAGGGGTTGTGCTACTTATCAGGCCCTGGTTTAAAGGGTCTGGGCCATATATGACATTTTTTTTGTCTCCCTCCTTAGATAAGGTGAGTTTTGAGGAAAGCAGAGGTATATGGGTAAGGATCCCTTCCAACTGCAATATTTGGGGGGAGGGAGGGTAGGGTTGGTTCTTAGATTTACAAATATCCACTTCTTTTATGTGTCTCTTTGTATGTAAAGCTTTAAACATCTCTTTCTGTTTACATGTTAGGTTTTTCATAATCTTAGCTATGTTTCTTTACCATTTCTAGTGGAGGCACTACTTATTAGTCATTTGTTTCAGGTATCTGGGCCATACATCAAATTCTATTGGTTTCCTTCCCTAGGTAAAGTGGGCCTTCCAGCTGGGATCAGAGGGTGGAAGAGGTTAGGTCAGACCCTGGAAGGGTAAAAATGTAGGTATTAACATCCTTTTCAGTACATCACCATTTCCTGTGACACTGAAGTTTGGTGGGACTTCCAGAAATAATCATCTTTATCTCATTTTTCAATCTTTCATTCATCTGGGGCAATATACAACTGAGGATAATAAAAATGTTTTATAATTTAAAATACAAATGGAACCCTATTTGTTATAAAACTGAACTGTACATACACACACCATCAGGAAGCATACCTCTTGTAGTAAATAAAATGAATGCAATTATGACTGATGAATGATAAAGTTGACCTGACAGAACATAACATAATAATTAATACTTTATAATTTGCTCATTACTTTGTTACACTTTAACTATTCATGCAGATAGCTAGGGATACGTATACACAAACACTATGTATATATTTTTCATAGAATGATGTAAAAACAGCTCCCAAAATCTGCCAAGGTTATTAAGCTGCTCCAGATAAAAGCCTTCTGCAACAGCAAATACTATGCAGCTTTATTTAAAATGTATGGCTTCCTTACTGTTTTCTTGAACTATGTCCTGGTGGAATCCTATCTCTTCTAATGTTTTGGAGAAGTCTGAGGTGGCGCCTGTACAATCTGATTTCTGTTTCAAATACACACCAAATCTGATTTCTGTTACATTAAGGACTTCTCTGGTAAAATATATGGAGCAAGGAATGAAATAAGCTGTAGTTTTACAATTGGTCTTCAAGCTTGCTTCCTTTAATAGTTGACCACTAATATTAAAGAATATTGGATCAAAGTACAATTTTAATTGAATATATATATGAGATGATATAGTGGCAGAGTTAAGCCGCAGGTTAGATACTAAAAAATAAAATTGATTTGTATTCTTTTACTGGAAATATTTGTAATATGAAACTACTATAAAATATACTCATTTTAATGAATATTCAGTACAGGACAAAGCAAATTGCTGTCAGTGGCTTATATTCAAACTCCATTCATCAAACAGAATGCTTAACTCATTAGTTTGCTGTTAGAGGGATATAAAATAAAATACCAATGAATACCATTCTCATTAACAGTGGTGATATGTTGATGTGGATTATGCAATCATTTCTAATAGCTTTGTGATGCTGTCCATCAGATAATAATTGTCAATGTCAAGATTTAAAACAAACCAAACAATGGTTTGACTCTGAGAAGTAAAAAAACCAAGGGCCTACAGTATTTTAAAATTATTCTGTTATCCATGAACTTGTGTAAGGGGTCACATTTTCAAACCAGGGTCTATAACTGTGTGCATGTCATTCTGCTTCTGCAGAGTGCATTGCTGCTTCTAATGAAATTAACAGACCTGGCTGGGGAACAGAAATTCCATTTTGCAGACAATTTCTTTCCAATTCAGAACAAACCAAACAAAAAAAAAATTGAAATTCTACACAAAAGAAAATTTAAAAAAAATTCATTTCAGTGCAGTTGAAACATTTCTGTTTGATCAAATACAAGTGTCTAGTTTCAATTTTGACTCTTTATGTGATGTAATTTTTTAAAGGCCATTTTAGAAAAATCAAAAAGCTTCATTCCAAAAATACTGAAACGGGATGTTTCAACACTGTTGTAACTTATTCCCTTGTTTTTTACTCCAAAACAAAATTCTGGGAAAATTAACATAATTTTATGAAACGTTACAGTTTTGACAGAACTACATTTTCCAACTGAAAAGTGCTAATTTTTTCTAATCAGCTCTAGAAATAAATGAGAGTTTGCCCTTGATTTCCATGGGAGCAGGATCAGAGTCAAAATTCTGAATACACCCGGAAAAAGCATATAGTCACACAAAATGTGCACAAATACTATTTTCTTCTTCTATACTTTTTTCACTTTGACCTTATTTTCCCTGATGGATTCTAAAACAATTTCTATGTGCATAATCTTTAAACATGCTTCCTACCTCTGATTTCTCCACTCTTTGCGCAGCCTCACATTTCCAGCTGCTTTTCTTCTTGGACATCTTACCACCATCTAGGCTCAGTCTCTCTAAAATGGAATTTATCTTTTTGTCAAATTCCTCTTTGCATTTCTCCTCTATTAGCATTGACAACTTTCCTATCCTTCCTATCTCAAAGTTTCTCAACCTCAGTGTTATCCCTGGCTCTCCTGTCATCTCCTTCCCCATACTTACTTTTGAAGTAGAACCAAAATCCACTGTTTTCTCACTGTCCCAAGTACTGAAGTCCTATTCCATGCCTTTATCTTTCACCTTGAATATGGTACTCTTCTATCCTCATCTCTCCAGTTCATCCTATATTTAGTGTCATTTTCCTCTCCCACAACTCTAACCCTATTTTCCCAATTTTGACTCCGATCACTGACTTGATGTTTCTTAATAAATTCAAGCTCACCAACCTCACTTCCAAGGCCCTGCATAATCTTGCCTCCACCTACAGTGTTGTTCTCATTTCCCCATCTGACGTCTTGCTCCATATGTTCCTTGTCTTATCTCATTGTTCTGATCAATCAGTTCCTGTCCTGGCATGGGAGTATGGGGGAGGGGAAAAGGGCACCAGGAGAGAGCATGCCTTCCCTACTCCCCCTTCTCCCCCCCCACCTCCCAAGGGCCAGGGAGAATCACAGCCCCAGCAATTACAGGAATACAGGGACTGTGCCCCAAGACTAAGGTCTGGTCCACAAGTCCATTGCTACAGACATTTAGCATTGTACCTCCTTCCTCTCCAAAAGTCTCCATGGCTCAGAGCCTCTGCAGCTACTCACTATCACCATTTAACTGCTGAGTAGCCAGTGGAAGTGACATATGTTCCCTGAGAGACCCAAAAAGCTTTGAGGTGGCTGAACCAAATAGTGGTGAAGAGCAAAGCAGTGTAAATATTCAGGCCATCAGGGCCCTTCCCCAGCATGAGAACAAGCAACAAAGTCTGGAATAGAGAAAAGCATGGAAGACAGGAACATATTTTTGGACTGGGAGTGGGGATGGCCTCTGGAGAAAGTTAGGAATAAGAGGCAACAAAGGAAGACTGGAAGCAGGAGGAAGGAAGGTGAGATTACAGGGACATGGGACTGGGAGAAGAGAAACTGTTTGCTGGGGATGAGCGGGAGCCCAGATGCAAGAGAAAGAATGGAGGAAGAGGAGAGGAGGGACCCAGAAGCCAGTCCAGCTGGAATGCCAGAGGTGATAACAGCTGGCTCAGGAGTTGCATTGGGCTGGTTTGGATGAACATTTCAAGAGTGGATAGGGTCAGGGAATGGCAAGAGGCCTGTTTTGACATTGTGCTTTGGGGCTCCTGTGCACTACACAGTTACTCTCCTGTTCACCGCGATGTTGGGAGGCTTAACGCATCATTTCATTTGGTAAATTTTGTGATATCCTTGGGTGAAAGGAGCTCTAGAAATGCAAAGAATTATTCATATCATCATCATTTACTTATTTATTTTACAACACACACCTGCCTCTTGACAGTGTTGGACCAATTCATCTTTCAGCATTATAGAAGTGTGAGGAGTCTCTTAGCTTTGACTAGAACCAGCCTTTTTGCTCTGTGCATTCTGTAAACAGGATTTTGACACAAAGCAGCATCCACCCCATTGAATAAGGCTGGGGAAACACTTGGGTTAATGAAGAATGGGCTTTAGCACTGCCTCAGTGCTACCCATTCATGCTGCTGCTCATAAAGCTGTTGCCTTCACATTCTCATCTGCCTGTGTCAATGCACACACCTGGGAGATGGGATGATGATATACTCTAGATCTTCATATGCCAACATGAAGACAATCAATCTCAATTCTCTTGAAAAATGGAACTACTTTGAGAAAGGAGCAATGAGGACTACTAGTTGCTCTAAGGCAATGAAATCTTTAAAGCTGTATGTATAGGACATAGCTTGGGCCTTGCAGAAATATTTACATATAAAAAGGGAAAAGGGGAAATTTGTCTTCTTGTCAGTTTCACAAATAGGAAAAACAAGAACAAAATACAAACTCTTCACTCGTTGCTTGCTATTCCTTTAGAAACTTTGTCAGAACTGAAAAGCACTCGTCAGTCCCATTTTAGTCTCTGCCAGACATTTGTTTTCTTTTTATTCTTTTGTGTGATTTAAATATGTTCTAAAGAGTAAGCAGCACATACTGTTGATCCTCAAAAACCTATGTTTTTGACCCAGATTTTGGTCAATGTACATCTTTTTGCTGGGTCTGGAACCCAGCCAACAGAGAAAAGGATTCAGGAAAAGTATATTGCTTATGGAATGAGCATAGACCCAGATGCAGACTTGGAACAAATCAGCCTCAAGGGCAAATGTGGTGTGGGGGTTATCCAAATGTGGAGTCTGGTGTTGATGCTGCATCTAGGGATAAAGGATGGCTTGATTCCTGAGAGAACAATGTTCAAATACCATCAGAGTTTAGGGTTCTGCAAGAATATTTTACCCATCCATACACATTACATTAATATCACTAACAGTAAATAACAGAATGAAGATGATACCCTCAGCAAATCAACAGACCAAGGCCAAGTTCTGATTTAAAACCCATGCAATCCCAGTGAAGTTAATGGGCACAAATAGTGCCTAAGTCAGAGCAGAATTTGACCCTGGGTATTAAAAAACAACAAAAAGCCACAGAGGGGTATTTGGCCAAATGTGAACAGATACCTGGCTGACAACCAGAAGGATCTTTGAAAAATAATTCCACAGCCACCCCTCCACACCACACACTATCCGCACCTTCTTAATCAGGAAGCAAGACATCACAGGGGGTAGAGAGGATTCATTTGCTACAGATAAAGACATTGTCACAGAACGCACAGGGAGGAGTGTATAAAGTACATCTTAAATGGTTTCCACAACCAGACAGATTTCCTTCTGAAAAACTCAGCAGGCAGTGGAAGTCTGTTCTAAGACCTTCTGCTGCAGAAGGCCCCTGAACTCTTCTGTTGAATAGAAGCTTTTATGTTGTGCTTTTCATTGATACACCATTACTGTCTGAATATGATTCTCTGTTTTAATAAAACATATTGCTATATTAGTTCATTGTGTAGATGAGTCTTTGAAGATTATTTATGTAACAAAGGTGATTATTTAAAAGGTTTGTGTATCTGTTTCATTTTTATTAAACAGCAGTTTAAGCAACTTTAAAATTCAAACCCCACTATTAATTTCATAATGATATGTTTACCAGCAAACTCTTCCTTTCACCAAGAACCAATTTTTCTACCTAAGGGAGGGAAGAGATTCAAACTACATGCAAACAATGTTATAGCAAACAGCTTTTAAATATATTTGAAAACTTGAACCAATAACACTTTCTTAAATCAGGAATTTCAGACTACAAAAACAGAAGTTATTGCAAGCTAACCTTTACAGTGTGATTTATATGCATTTTTGCATATTTAAAGCATTCACTAACCATTAAATGATAGCCTTCTCTGCTACAGAGACAGAGTAAAATGAAGTCAGTCAATAATAATGTTAAATATTTAGGAATAAAGCCCATGCTACCATTTAACATCATACAGCACTTCTTCAATATTTGCATCACTTCATCAATTATGTACATTTTTTAGAATAACATGACGCATCTACCCATTTATATCAGCCCCCCCATATCACTCTGGTGTCTGAATGCCCACAATTTTTAATGTATCTACCATCATAATACCCCTGTGAGGTAGAGAAATACTATTATCCCAGTGTACAGCTGGGGAACGGAGTCACAAAGAAGCTACAAGACTTGCCCATGGTCTCACAGGAGAATAGCTAAACTATTTGACAACTTTTTAGAGCTATTGCTCTTGACTGGCCTGGCAGAGCAATACAGTACCACAGTGGAGATCTGCTTGAGAAATGACTCTGGGATTCTTTCACTTTGTTTAGGAAAGAGGCTAGAAGGCTTAAAACTAAAAATACATCTTTGGTTACAGAAGTGTGAGGCATGTAAGAAAACTTATGAGAAGACCCCTGCTTTACTAAAGGACTGAGACAAAGCCCACCAAAATCAGTGGAAAGATTCCAATTAATTTCAACAGGTTTTGGATCAGGCCCCAACTGAATAACCCTCAGCCTAACATAAGAAAGCGTTATCCCTGTTTTCATATTCTTTCCTCATGGCCATTTAGGGAAGGAGAGTCCTTTTGATAAAGCAACAAACAAACAAGCAAACAACACACACACACACACACACACACACACACATACAAAACCTATTGGGTTCTGGCAGAGAAAAAGACCAGCTCTCTCTTTCCCGGGGGTGCATTACTGGAATCACTTCTTTTATTAATTCTTCAGAATTATTTTTCAAAACAATATGTTACATGACTTCTTTGCCCAGGCAACAAATAATTGTGCCTGCATTTAATTGCAGGCAAAAGTGATGACATTTCTAATTATTAATAAGTGTAATAAATAGTTAGATGTCTAAATATTATCATTTATATCCACAAAGTTCAGGAGACAAATCTTTCAGCCTGTATAATAAGCTATAATCTTAAAATGTAATACTACCCTCTGGTCAAACCCTAAACTCAAATCTCAGCCTCTAAAAAAAAAAAAAAAAGGCTCAACTGACTTTAGTGAGCATCTGCTGAGTAAAAACAGGTTAAATATTTCAGGATTTGGACCTTTGTTGTTAATCACAATAAACCAAAAACACAATACAATGATAATGGCAGCTAAAACTCATATACTTGCTTCACAGTGCATTTTCCTAACCTTGAATTATGGGTTAAAGTCTTGAGACAATATTTAGCACTTACCTTGATGTCATACAACCTGAAAAGTACACTACAATCCATAAAATGAGAAGTGAGAAGAAGTGCTTTATCAAATGGATGGTTAAAAATGGAATTTATACAGCATGTGGACTTACTCTTAGATCAGTTTAATAAACTTCTAGCAACAGCACTGGCTAGCCCATATGTTCTAAAAGATTTGTTTATAACAATATTCTAAGAAAAACCTTTGACAGGAGAGTGTATAATACACAAAAACAGTTAGTTTTATAATGTATACACAGCCTGACTGCCTTGCTGACTATTAGAAATATATTTGTGCTACATCATGCATATTATGTCAATATAATACAATTAGCAAAAATCTAAATGGAAAAAGAGAATAAACAGTAGATTAATATGTTGTGTACTGTTATAATGTACAACTTCAAACAGCTCTTCCCCTTCCTTTGTGTGTTCACAGTTTCTCCATAATACTTTAAATGGCTGCAAAACTGATATTATTTCATACCATATCCTTTTATTCAGAATAATACAAGCTCACAGTCTATACTAGATGTTGTGAAAAAAGACTATATCCCATCCAATATACAGTAAATATAAATACTAGGCTCATTAACATATGTAATTGTTTATGTCCTTCCAACATTTTAGTAACTTAGTTCCTCAACTGAGTTTTGTTGACTAACCTGTATGTAACATGGATAAAAACAAAACACAGTCATAACCAACCAAACATGCCATGAGCCAAATTCTACTCAGTTATACCAGTGTACATTCAGAGTAACTCCATAGAATCACAGAACTGGAAGGGACCTCGAGAGGTCATCTAGTCCAGACCTCTGAACTCAAGGCAGGACTAAGTATTATCTACACCATCCCTGACAGGTGTTTGTCCAACCTGCCCTTAAAAATCCCCAATGGAGATTCCACAACCTCCCTAGGCAATGTATTCGAGTGCTTAACTACCCTGACAGTTATGAAGTTTTTCCTAATGTCCAACCTAAACCGCCCTTGCTGCAATTTAAGCCCATTGCTTCTTGTCCGATCCTTATAGGTTAAGAAGAACAATTTTTCTGCCTCCTCCTTGTAACAACCCTTTATGTCCTTGAAAACTGTTATCATGTCCCCTCTCAGTCGTCTCTTCTCCAGACTAAACAAACGCAATTTTTTCAATCTTCCCTCATAGGTCATGTTTTCTAGACCTTTAATCATTTTTGTTGCTCTTCTCTGGACCTTCTCCAATTTGTCCACATCTTTCCTGAAATGTGGCACCCGAAACTGGACACAATACTCCAATTGAGGCCTAATCAGCGCGGAGTAGAGCGGAAGAATTACTTCTCATGTCTTGCTTAGAACACTCCTTCTAATACATCCCAGAATGAGGTTTGCTTTTTTTGCAACAGTGTTACACTGTTAACTCATATTTAGCTTGTGATACACTATGACCCCCAGATCCCTTTCCGCAGTACTCCTTTCTAGGCAGCCATTTCCCATTTTGAACTGACTGTTCCTTCCTAAGTGGAGTACTTTGCATTTGTCCTTACTGAATTTCATCCTATTTACCTCAGACCATTTCTCCAGTTTGTCGAGATCATTTTGAATTTTAATCCTATCCTCCAAAGCACTTGCAACCCCTCTCAGCTTGGTATCGTCCACAAACTTTATAAGTGTACTCTCTATGCCATTATCTAAATCACTGATGAAGCTATTGAACAGAACCAGACCCAGAACCAATCCCTGTGGGACCCTACTCATTATGCCCTTTCAGCGTGACTGTGAACCACTGATAATTACTCTCTGGGAACGATTTTCCAACCAGTTATGCACCCACCTTATAGTAGCTCCATTTGGTTGTATTTCCCTAGTTTGTTTATGAGACAGTATCAAAAGCCTTACTAAAGTCAAGATATACCACATCTACTGCTTCCCCCCATCCACAAGGCTTGTTACCCTGTCAAAGAAAGCTATCAGGTTGGTTTGACACGATTTGTTCTTGACACAATTTGTCCACTTAAATTATGACTTGGTGTGACTTAGGTCCAGATATTTTGAGGTATTAAGGTGGCTCATTTTCAAAAATCTCATTTCAAAAGTGATTTAGGCACTTAGGAGCCTAAATGTCATTGATAGTGGGATTTAGACATCTAAATGCCTAAATCCCTTTTGAAAATGAGACTTAAGCATGAGACGCTGAGCACAGAAACATCTATATATACACCTTTAAAAATCTGGGCCTTAGTCCCTAGGAATTATCACTATGACTTCACCTTAATTCGTGAAAAACACAACTATATTTTGTAATCATCTTTTCTGTCACAATTTATATAATAAAAATGTATTTTCACCTGCTAAAATAGCCAAGGACTTGAACCAAAGTCCAACTTCTAAACATTCTTGAATCTGCAGAAGTCTCAATGCAGATCTAAAATTCCCAGATAGCTTCTCTGTAACGGACCAAGTCAAAACCCCAGATTCTAAGGAACTTTGGATCCAAATCCAGATCTGAACTTTAGGGCTGGGACTTTCATAAATTATTCTGTCCCCAACCTCTTAAGGATAAAAGGATTAAAAAGAACTCCAGTGTAAGCAAAATATAACTTCATAAGTGATAATTATTCAAAGCTTTAGCATTTTTGTATTAATACAACAGTCCAAGATGTAATTTTTCTTTGTGACCTGAAACATGCATCACTGATCATTTTTAGTGTCCTGGAATAAGTAGATTGGTAACAAATTTTCATGACAGAAACACACACTCAATGAGATTATAAATTAGCTTCCTCAGAGAAGGCTCACTAATAAGATTAGATCTAAAATTTAGGTCACTTAATTTCAAGACTCAGCTAATGGGCTAAAAAAATGGATATCACTTCATAACATAAATTCAGATTCAATCTTTTCCTACCATAAACATTAGTACCATTATAAAGTTACAACGATTAAGTTTGTTGTAAAATGAAATGATCCAACTGTAAAATTCATTTGATTGCTTATTGTATAGGCTCTAGTGCTAAAAAAGAAAAGATTCCATATCACATTACAAAGTTATAAAGTTTAAGCAATTAATTTTTTAGTATAGTATAAGCCTATTCTCATTGAAAAATGATAAATTTTAAAATCTCTTCATTTCAAATTTGTAATATACTGATTTTATCTCCAAACACACTTACTTCACTTGTTTTCAATCAGATTAACTATTAAAAACATTTTAACAAAAACAATCCTCATCTTTTCTTCTTTAATGTTCATTACTTAAATATGATAATAATAGAATGTGGATGTCCTTTGAATACCTGACAATTGTATGAGAAAATTGATAGGCTGGTAGGTCAGAAACAGGGCACTTGTCTTGTCTTGTAGAGAAATAATATATTATGAACTCATATTCTTAACATGGTTTAAGTACTAGAAAAAGTTGTGATGAAAGAATATGCCAATAAATTTTGCACTTACTCGGCAAGGGAATGTTTTTAATGCATTTCACCATCTGCTCTGTCTGCTCAGTTTTTGCCAGTGTCTGCACCTCACCATTTCCATTGTCTACCACGGTCACTGGTTGATTGCTGATTGATGTCTTTTTCAAGGTTTTCATACTTCTTTGTACTTCTGCCAGTAGAGCTGCTTGTATCACCTCAATAATCTGTCATGGATGCAAAGATATTTGTATTTTTAATTATTTACATGGTTTTTTTCAAATGCTGATATTAGAAACACAATTTAAGACAGCTATAATAGTTGCCATTAGAAAGTCAACATTTGCCAATAGTTGCCACCTAGTGATAAATGAGATACCACCATTTTCCTTCCCATACTTAGATTAAAAAATAACAGTTAACTGGACAGTAGCTGGGTGTTATCTGTTGTCAATGATGACTATCGTACAGCACGAGTTTTTAATTTTCACTTGCTTTTCTATAAACTAAAAGCTCCAATAAATTAGTATACTAGAGACTGTGGGTCAGATTTTTAGCCCGTGTAAATCAGCATAGCTTCATTGACTTCAATAAAACTTGCCAAATTTATACCAGCTAGGGATCAGACTCGGTATGCTTAGTATGAAAATTCTCCAATTTGTTACATGCTGTGGGCAGCAATGAGTAATGACTGCATAAGGACTTCATGATTTGGCTCTGCCTTCTTAGAATTCCAGTTGTTTAATCCTCAGTGCAGAAAGCTGCATTAATGTTTTGCTGTTAGCACTGGTATCACATGCCTGCAGCTGCACCTCAGCCAGGCTGGTGCTATATTCTTTTTCAAAAGGAAGGAGAAGAAAGCACTCCACAGAACTTCTGTTACCCTAAAGGAAAGGTTACATATCTGCTGGAATTACGATTGGCCTGCAATGTGAGTTCAGCAGTATGTTCTGGTAGTTGATTATTTCTGCCCTTGCTTGGTGGTGTCACTGCATTTCAATATGAATTAAACACAGAAAATCTATTTTGAATTAATAAGGCTGAACGTTTTGAATTAAATCTAGTACAGCATGGGAATTCTGTTAAAGCTTTTGTGGTACTCCTTCATCCTTGTGCCTAGGTACCACAGTATGGTTTAAAAATATCCCCAATGCTCTGAGACACACTGGATGGAAAACAGATGTTTCACTGTCAAGGTATAAATTGGCTGAGATTCAACACACAACTGTTAATCGCTTTTGTGTGTTTAAGGCTTGACATGTTTTCACATATTTTAATGTGTTAAATTTCCACATGATTTTGGATGACACCTTAAGCCCCAAACACTATCTTCTCTACTGGGAGATTAAAAATCTCACAGCTCTTTTAATGAGAAAAGGACTTTTTTCAGGAGTTCTTTTCTAAAATGTCTCTTTCTTCAACTATAGTACACTAAACTTTGTATTGGTTGACTGCTGCCCTGCATCCTAGAGATGGCTGCATTTCAGTGTTTTATAGTATACATGTAAAGACAGATCTTTGGGTCTGGCTGCGCTGTGCTCAGTGCAAGACATGATAGGAAGGGAGCAAAGGAGGCATTATATCACCATTGCAATTCCCCAAATCTGGGGATAGCAAGGGGCCAGGTCACCTCTGATGCAGTATGGAGCAGCCTTGGAGCTACTCTAACCATTCTTCTGGCCACAGGTTGCCAAAGCTCAAGGCACTCTTTCCATTCACCCAACGAGCCTACTATATTACGCATGGGGCCAAGAACATATAATGTAGAGCTGGCTATGCCAGCTTTAATCATTTGGGAATTCCTGTATCCAGAGGGAATCCCCAGTCAGCTGTTAGTCAGCTTTCCATCCTCTTTGCTTTACTGAAGCAGCACAAAGGGGGACAGGATCTGGCCCATCCAGTTCGTAAAATATCTTTGGGATCATTTATGATGAATGATACAATGAAAATATTTTTTAAATCCTTGCAGTCTCTTTACTCAGTCCACAGGGATAGGATTTGTGCTCTCTCTCTGCCCACAGTACTGGAACTTTAAAATTCCATATCATCTACAGAACAGAATGTCTTTCTCCCTCCCCCCCCCCCAACTTACAGGAATTAAGCATTACAAAAAAGACATTCATTCTTCAGGGCAGGAAATTGCCTGAAGGGCAACTAGGATGGTAGGTAGGCTTTAGGATGGTAGAGCTGAGAGACATTCACATATACCCACAACTCTTTAGAGGAGGCCAGCTATGAATTTAGGATAGTGCTCAGTAAGAGCCAGGTCACTGGAGACTGATTGGAATAGATGCAGAGTCAGCGCATCACCCTACAGTCTAGCACTACTCACTCCCAGGCAGGCTTCACTCACCTTTTTGACTGCACTAAATCCCTACTCTGGACAGATGTACCTGTATCAGGAGCCCACAGTGTATGAGTGAACTGAGTAAATTCACAAGCAGTGAATCCAGCTCTTCTGTGTTTTGTCGAAACACAAACACTCCAACTATTTATTAAAAAGTGTTTTATTTTGCAAGAACATTCCTTATGTTGTAGAGAAACAACAACAACAAAAAGGACATTTAGTTTGGATTAGACATGAACCAAAACAAAAGCCACAGATCTGAACAACCTGAACTTTGGGCATTTCGGATCCAGACTTTGCAGCTGGCTCCTGCAATAAATCCAGACTCTTTAAGAAAGAGAAGCAAACACAGAGATGCTGTCATTGTTCTAGGACTACTTCTGGCAGAAAATAAAAAATTGACATGGGTTCTCAAAAGAGTTGTGGATAGTTTGCAGAAAAATATGTTCCTTGTTTTGATAAGACACAATGCATACAGCCTAAAAAATTATCTGCTTTTCATGGTTTTCTGATCTGCTAGGAATCTGTCACAAGTCTGGATCAGATATTCATTGCCTGAATCACTACTGTGTACACTGGCCAAGCAGTATTTTGTAATGTGTAATTTCCTCTAACATCTTAGCATGGAATAAAAAGTGCAGCAAAATGGCACAACATGATATTGTGAAGGCATTTGTAAATCTCTGCATGCAGCTTGTCTATCACTTTGTTGAATACAGATTTCCACATCACTCCGTGCGGTTTCCCATCTTCAGCTATGCCCCGTCCCTGGACATTTCCCAATAATGTGAATATTTTTCTAACTTTGTCAGTGAATTCAAAATTTTCCTTCAAGAGCTTCACCTGTTTCTAACAATAGACCCTCTTCACAGCTTCCCACCAGTATCTCTTCATTACCTATGTGCTAATTTCTACTACATATCCATCTAGACTCCATTTTTGTTATGATGGATGAATTTCTGTATTCTGTTACTACTACTGTGTTTGCCCAAACTAGTAATGGGACAATTCCTGTACTTTTGCAGGCATTATTGCAAATATTAGCTGCTTTTAACGTCGGATAGTGGGCGGGAACCTATGGCGATATCTTCATGGTGACATGTTCATTAGAAATAAATGTGCTATAAGGAGGTCTCACAGAGCAAAGGTGATATGCTTTTGGCAATAAATATGGATACCAAAGCATAGAAGACAACTGTCTGATGATCAGAACCCACAACAGCAACACTACACAATGGTTCAGCAAGAAAAGTGAAGAAGAGCTGTAATAATTCTGCTTACCACATCTATATGAAATTATACTGACAGCTCTTTCCACAATTTAGCAATTACTTCGAATGGCTACTGTTCTCTTTGTTAGGACTGGACTAGAGAAAGAGAGCATAAGAAGCTGCTTCCATACTTGTCAGGCCACAAACTCCACGGAAGTAAACTGCTGGTCTTCTAGAAACCATGTACCTGCTGCACTCATTCCATGCCACCAAAAGACTGTGGAGGGGAACGAAGGGGCTAGGTAAGAGGGCTGCTAACTGTCTAATTGCACAAACCCAAACACCCCTACCCCGGACCTTCTCCAAGACCCCGCTCCCACACACTCCATCTCCTCTCCCTCTGTTGCTCACTCTCCCCCACCCTCAACTCACTTTCATGGGCTCGTGGAGGGTGCTGCCATGTGGGAGGGGGTGGGGGCTCTGGGCTGGGGCCGAGGGGTTCGGAGTGTGGGAGAGGGCTCTGGGCTGAGCCTGGGGCAGGGGATTGGGGTACAGGCTCTGGGATGGAGCTTGGTGAGGGAGGGGGCTCAGGGCTGGGACAGAGGGTTGGGGTTCAGAAGGGGGTCTGGGGTGCAGGCTCTGGGAGGGAGTTTAGGTGCAAGGGGGGTGAGGGGCTGGGGCAGGGGGTAGGGGTGTGGGTGGGGGTGAGGGGAACAGGCTCCAGCTGGGCAGTGCTTACCTCAGGCAGCTCCCGGAAGCAACTGGAATGTCCAGCTAGGCTCATGGGCAGCCAGGCGGCTCTGCATGCTGCCCCTGCCTGCAGGCTCCACCCCCGCAGCTCCCATTGGCCGCAGTTCCCGGCCAATGGGAGCTGCGGAGTTGACGCTCAGGGTAGAAGCAGCACACAGAGACCCTCTGGCTGCCCCTGCGCCTAGGAGTCAGAGAGATGTGGCAGGGTTGGCAACTCTCTATAAATCCCAGCAGGCTTGCAGTATCTATGCTGTCTGGTTTGGTGTTTTTTATAGTCAGAGACACTGGCAACCACCATCCCACTAAAACAGGAGAGGAGATGGAGGTATAGGGTGAGGGGAACCACTAGCTACAAGAAGCTGAACTGTGCTAACCCATGTTCTTCTTAACATGCTTGGGAGATTTTACGTAGAGGCCCTCCATCCTGCAGAACAGACTGTATGTAGATTATATGCAAAGGGAACCCTCTGGCTAATAACTGCAAGCACAATTTTACAGGCCCAAATAACTGTAGGCACATTTTATAGCTTTACAGTACTTAGATTCCTAAGTGCTCCAAACATGCACACAGTTAGCCATTGGGGCTGTAGGGCCTTCAAAATCAGGTCCTAAATTTTAATAACAAAGGTTCTAGAAACACTTTTTGGGGTTGAGGACTACTGGGAAACATAAAAAACAACTTTGTTTTAAAAAATATAATGCACATATAGAAAGATTACATATAAAATGTCATGGTATTGTGTGAGTATAAATTTTATTCCTATTACTATTATCCAGACAAGAGGCCCTGTTTATCCCAACGCGTAGACACTACATTGCATAACAGTTAAGATTGCTCAAGTATAACTAACACCCGCTCAAACATTAAAAAACATAGGAAATCTGGTTATGTCAGACACACCAAGTAGCAACAAATCAACAATTTACAAAATGCATTCTTAATCCAGCTAAACCAGAATGACTGGGAATACAGGAAGGAAAATAAAGAGCTACTTGGATTGGTACGATTAACAAAATAATTACTTTACAAATAAACTCTAAAATTGCAAAGGGAATGGATTGCCCAGTGTTAAAGCAGTCAGTTTATTGCTAGGGAGTTTAGTGGAGTTCTGTCCATTTCCTGGTAGACAGGTAAACATATTAAGGCCCTGCTCCTGCAATGTGTAGTGTGCAAGCGGCCTGCTGAGCCCACAGAGAGCTCTGCTCACTTCAGTGGGACTCCATGCTGGCACAGGAGTCTGCCTATGTGCTACATGCCACATGACCAGTGCCTACATGTACTTATTTTGGCTCCAATACTGCAAAACGTTATATATGTGCACTTCACGCAATGTGAATGGGACCGCTGACTAATAATAATATCATGTATTAGGCACTACCACAGTTACACTAAATGGCAGTCTTGGCAGAGAGACCAAGAACTGGATGGGAAGGGGGATACAAAGACTGAGGTATCCTCTTTTCTATAACTATAAGGTCCCTCCATGTCAGAAATTGAGGAGCACTGTAGGAGTGTGGGGAAGCTTGCTGATACTGTAACTGTTCTGTGGATAGATAAAGGATAGATAAAGCCTCCAGGGATGTCAATCCGGCATCTTTCATAAGGACTAATGTCACACAAAAAGGTTTTGAAAGACCTGGGAACAGGACAGTGAGAACCAGGTAGTGGGGAGAACTGCATTTTTTCTATATGAAATGATTCAAAGAGAGTATTTGAAATTCCAAATGAAGGAATGGGGAGGAGAGACTTGAGCATTTAACATTTCAAAGCTAAGGAGCCAGGGAGAATAGGGAGACAATTTTTTTTTTTTTAATAAGAAGGACTCTCAAGGGAAATCCTTGAATATATCTTTCTTCCTGCTAACAGTCAGCAACAGGAAAAACATAGCTTGATTGCACTATGGACTGACTGACCTGGGGGAGGGAACTGTCTTTTGAAATGTTGGTTTTTACTGTTCGTATTTGTAACTAGATCCTGCATAACAACTGCAATATAAATTAATGTATTAAATAAAAATACAACCCAATACTCATTGCGCAGATAAAGAGGGAAATAAACTACTTTTAGTATGAAGTATTAGCAGACAAGAGTAGCCTTTATTTCCTATATTAAATGCTATAAAGCAGACAGTCCAGTGTATGAGAAGAGTGAGGGAATATATATGTTAGGACAATGTGGCAAGAGGGCATTACATTTCATTTGAAAGAGCAATGAGCCGAGTGGTAGAAAAAGACCAAATAAATTTTCCTTTAAAATGATGTGAGATAGAAAGGCATGTACCTATGCAATATTAGTGTAAAAAGAAAACCTCTCTCAAATTAAATAAACATTTTAAAAATACAAAAGCAAAGCCGTAATTCTTGCCATTTACAATGGACTCTGAAAACATCAACTCTGCTTGAATTTTGTCATCATTTGACCACAGTGTTAAGCAAGCTTTGCTCTTCAACTTTCTCTCTGTGTGTCGCCAAACTGCTGTGAATACTGTAACATCTAAAATCATTTGTGACATTTGCAATAGGGGCCTCATGTCATCAGCTATTAAACCAACTCCCATTCATGCTTTATTGCTGGTAGGCTGGCTCTGTTAACCCCTTTACTTCAGGAAGCATAGGCTCATGGCCAACGCATTAATAAAGGGAGATCTGAGGCATGGGTTGTGCAGGCAGCTGGTCACTTTGACAGATTTGTCCCAAACCACTCTTCAGATCTGAAGTTTTTTGCCCACAGTTGCAGCACCTCTTACGAATGTCTTTGTCAATGCTCAGTCAAATTTAGTGGGTGCCTCTGACTTCTGCATACCCGCCAAAATGTTTTGTGCTGACTGACACAGTACTTGCTTACAATCACTGCTGCAGCTGCCACAAAGGCCTCTGGGCATATCTGAGAACTAAGGGAACCTGCTGCAAATGGCTGAACAGGGACTTCTGCCTTAATCATCATGCAGAAGTCTGACTGTCTTGCTGAAGTAGGCAGGCTACTGGGAGATCTTTTTTGGATGTTAGGATGCTAACCACTCATATGTGTCCATGCTCCTAAGATCAGTCATGGTTATAATACAGCTTCCACTCTATTAGTTGGAAAGTACAAATGGAGCGACCAAACGCAACCACAGGCTTCCTGTATATATGTCTTCCAGTCCCCAAATGCAAGAGATCAAAACGGATGAGAGGCTGAGCAGGTGAGAGTGCTATTATGTGGCTCTCACCTGACAACTGCAGCTACTGACACTGACCTCCTATATTTGACTTTTCATTAAAAGGATTCCAAAGAGAGAAAAATCTTGGCTTTGGGGAAAAATGTTTGTGGGGGAATGTTGAACTAATAATGTGGAAGATGATAGGACAGAGAAAGAGAATTAATAATCCTTAATAACTGAGGTACATCAGGAGTGTACAAGAGGAAGAGCTGAACTCACTAGGATGTGAATGTTTGCAGACACCACTGCTATCTATTATGGCTAACAGTGTGGTACAGAGTATTAATTCTACTGTACCATGAATGCTTCTCAGCTGTAAAGTGGTATTCTCCTCATTGATACACATGCCATTTGAAATGTAGTATATGACTATATAATATTATAAGAAATTCAGCAACAGAGTAAAACAGACAAGGAATAAGTTTATAATAGATACTGGACTCCTTCAGAGCCAACTCTCTTGTGGATGCAGTGTTGCAACGCTCAAGCTCATATGCCTGAACATCAAATGACCCAGATCACAATGCAGGATCCACTATGAATCTATTGTCAGTATGACATTGTGATGGGGGGGGGGGCCTCACCCCTGAGGCTCAGTGCATTACATCTCTACCTCAGTTTCCCTTAGTGGGATTTAATAAATCCAATGTCACTTATGTATATTTCATAGATTTCATAGACTTTAAGGCCAGAAGGGACCATTATGATCAACTAATCTTACCCCCTGCATAACACAGGCCAGAGAATTTCTTCTATTGGTTCCTGCATCCAGCCCAATAACTTGTGGTTGAACTAGATGGAGTAAATCGTCTAGAAAGATACCACTCTTGATCTAAAAACTCCATGTGATGAAGAGTATATTTCAAGATTGGTGTGACATGGAACATGGAATCCAAAGACAGATATTCAAAAGATATGTTTCTATAGCCTCATAAGAAGATTCTTTAGACCCTTGAATTGAATTTAATGGTGTGGAGGAGAGATGCAGATGTAAATGACTCTGGATCATAGGTGGTTAAAAGCTTATATTGTCAAAGGAAGATGGATGCTAATTTAAACAAATATTTTGGAGTGATATACATGCAAGATGGTTTGTGTGACAAGCAGTTTTGCCTGAAGCATAGCTGAGTGGCTGCAGCCCCCCCCAAAGCTTGGAATGAACTGATCATAATATATGCCTTGCTAAGTGTTGAGCCAATCTGAGACTACTGCCAACTACTATTTTTTAATATAAGAATTGTTTGCTTTTTCCTATTTCATTTTTTTCTTTCTACAAGAGACAACATTTCCTTTTCCAGTTATGGGTAATGATATTAATAACACATATTGATAATTATTAATAATCACAGGACTGGAAGGGACCTCCAGTGGTCTTCTAGTTCAGTACCCTGGACTGAGACAGGACTAAGTATTATCTAGACCAGGGGTCGGCAACGTTTGGCACGCGGCTTGCCAGGGTAAGCACCCTGGCGGGCCGGGCCAGTTTTATTTACCCGCTGACCCGGCAGGTTCGGCTGATCGCGGCCCCCACTGGCTGCGGTTCGCCGTCCCGGGCCAATGGGGGCGGCGAGAAGCCGCGGCCAGCACATCGCTGACCCGCGCCGCTTCTCGCTGCCCCCATTGGCCTGGGACGGCAAACCGCGGCCAGTGGGGACCGCGATCGGAAGGAGTCCGCGTGCCGAACGTTGCTGACCCCTGATCTAGACCATCCCTGACAGGTGTTTGTCTAACCTGCTCTTAAAAACCTCCAATGACAGAGACTCCACAACCTCCCTAGGTAATTTGTTCCAGTGCTTAACTACCCTCACAGTTAGGAAGTTTTTCCTAATGTCTAACCTAAATCTCCCTTGCTGCAATTTAAGCCCAATACTTCTTGTCCTATCCTCAGTGGTTAAGAACAATTTGTCAATCTCCTCTTTATAACTACCTTTTGTGTACTTGAAGACAGTTATCATATCCCCCTTTAGTTTTCTCATTTCCAGACTAAAACACACACAATTTTTTCAATCTTTCCGCGTAGGTCATGTTTTCTAGACCGTTAATCATTTTTTTGCTCTCCTCTGGACTTTTGCCAATTTGTTCACATCTTTCCCAAAGTGTGATGCCCAGAACTGGACATAGTACTCCAGCTGAGGCCTTACTAGTGCTGAGTAGATTAGAAGAATTACTTCTTATGTCTTGCTTACAACACTCCTCTAATACATCCCAGAATGATGTTTGACTTTCTACAATATTCCATTGCTGACTAGTATTTAGTTTGTGATACACTATAACCCCCGGGCTCTTTTCTGCAGTACCCCTTCCCATGCAGTCATTTCCCATTTTTTATTTATGTGTAGTGCTTTGCATTTGTCCTCATTGAATTTCATTCTATTTAATTCAGTACATTTCTCCAGTTTGTCAAGATAATTTTGAATTCTAATCCTGTCCTCCAAAGGGCTTGCAACCCCTCCTAGCTTGGCATCATCAGCAAACTTTATAAGTGTACTCTCTATGGTGCCCCTTCAGGGGTCCAGTTCATTTAATCCAAAGGTGGAATGTTGTACAACTAGGCTGCCACCCCAGCATCTCTAGCTGGAGAGGAAGGGGCTGAGTTAACTTTAGTCCATGAACCCCACTTATATCCAGGCCCCTTACCAAACAGGCCCTCTTGGCCGGGGACCATCTTCCGGAGCCAGGGCCTCCTGTCTTCATCTGAGGAAGGGTCTCTCCTCTTGGATTAAGGTCCCTACAGAGGTCAAACCACAACAACCCTTCCTTGGAAAAGCACATAATTCCCCTGATCTGAGCTTCTGTTGCTACCTGGTCAACTCCTTCCACAGGGACCAGGCTTCACTGAGGCTTGGCATTCATAGATCCTCCACTTTGGAGTCTCTGCCACCTAGGAGTATTCTACTTTGGTTTCCTTTCCTGGTGAGCCGCAAGAAGGCTTCCCCTTTAGGAACTTCCTTATTCTACATTCTAGAGACAGTTCCTCTTCCCAGGAACCTCTGTTCTCTAGCCACTGGGAGTAGATTCCTTTTTTTATGCCCAAGTGCTTCCCTATCTAATTATCTGCCTCCCAGCTACTCAGTTAATTAGTCCCAGGTGATCCCTTCCTGAGTTGCCTCATTTCCCCTTGTGAAGCCTGCCAGAGGTAGGCTGAGCCCTTGACCTCTTCAGAGGGGCCACCTATCCTCTGACGGACAGGACAAAGGAGTCTTATGCTACAGTAATCACCAGGACATCCCACAGCTACCTAGAGTCCCCCACAGAGCATTAACCTGCCTACATGGCACCAAGATCAGCACAGGCAAAGGTGCAAGTTAAATTGCCTTGAGAAGCTGGAACTCCCCTTTTGGGCCTGCTCTTGGAGGGGATCGTACTGGTATGGAGCCCTGACCACACATTCTTTTAAGAAGGCCATACCAACTTATTCTACAGCATATATGAAATTGAACTTCCCTAGGAACATAAAACAGCTTTTTTATTTCTTTTTTTTTTAAACATAACTTAAAAAGTAAAGATTATTGGCTGGAACTCACAACCTTTTTGTCAAATGAGCCACATTCACCAGATCAGTCATACAAGCCCTGTGCATTTGAAAATGATTCCTGTTACTCAATATCACCTAGATTAGGCACTATAATGTCTACTTTGCCATCTCCAACCACATACGCTAAAATCCAAAATAAGTTCATAATAAATATACACTGCAGTTTAACACGAACATTCTTTCTCCACAGAACATCTAAATGGCAAAATGTATGTGATAATTTCCCCAAAGTCTACATTTATCATATTACATCATGATATCAACATTTACACTAAATAGCAGTGAACATCACTTTAAAAATGACATTATTACAGTCAGTGTGCACTATTTCCTACCTTTACGGATTGGTCTCTCCAACATGAAATGAGTTTCACCAGTGAAACATTCCCAGGATCAGGGAAATGTAATCCACTTTTATCTGAAAATATACAAAACGTTCTTTATGAGCCCACAATAAAATACACATAAATAACACATGAAATTTCAAACGGTCTTGCAGTATATATTTTTAAATTTTGTAATGTTCAGCAACATATCTGAAACAGAATCATTTGTCATAATTTGTTTTCATTTTATGCACAGACATAGCAGTGCAAGATATTTATATCATGTACTATATATAATTATATTAGAGTTATTCATATATGTCCCCTAACCCTAAATCTAATGGATACATTTTATTTATAACTCAAATTCCAGCAAAGAACTGACCCATGGCTACAGCTATCCCATATTTAGTAAGTGAAGTGGAAATTTCCTTTCTTTGAGTATTTTCAGATGAAGGAAAAGCAGGCTTACAATATAAAAGCAAGCTTGAAATTCTAACTAAGGAGAGACTCCGGCCTCCTGCATGCAGTAAATTTCATTTAATGCAATGAAAGCTGTAACCAAAGGCTCAGCAATGGAGTATACATGCAAAGTGGGATGGTCTAATTATTGCTGATATTTTTGGAATATCTTCACTCAAATCACTCACATGCTAAACATATATGAAATAGAAAGCAACAGTTTATTTAATCCGGATAATGAGCCAGATCCTTAGCAGATGCAGACTGGCATCATTCCATTGACTTCAACTGGAACTAAGACAACTTACATTAGTTGAGGGTCTGGCTCAATATTGTTACAAGCTGACTATGATCTTCAGTGTTGTTATGGAAAACGTTTAAAAATCATGCTATGGTTCAAAGATTTATGGTTCCGTAAATACATTTTATGCTTATATCACATTGTCTTCTTTGGTATAATTGAAGATGTAATACTGCTATAGAAACTAAAAGGCCAGTTTTCTTCTATATTCAAGCTGATGTCAGATTGTCTGACCTCTGGTAGCAGCAGAGGCGAATTACTGATTTATTCTAATCATGGGTATTGCATTTTATGGAAACTGGTTTTAATGTTTGACCTGGAAGCATGTAGACAAGTGGTTAATGTATAGTAAGTCTAAAAAATTAATACAAATAAAGTTAAAATAAATGAAAATATGCAAAGGAGGGAATAGAAATATTTTCTGACTATATTTTAAATGAGATGATGAGTCCATGAGGAGAGACACAGCAATAAGGCCATTCCAGCTGGCAGGTTCTACTATGGAAAAAGGGAGCTATTTTAAAGTGGCTGCTGAAATGAGTGTGTTGGAGGTTATGGTAATGTTTCTTCCCACATGAGAAAAGGCAGGTGGCAACACATGGGGGGAGGGAAGGGAAGAAGGGGTGTTGCATTAATCAAGGCTAAAGGTATGGATAAAATAACGGATAAAGATTTCAGCAAAGGTGGAGGAGATGTATGGATATTCATATTTTAATAAATTTGCTCCTTACAGTGCTGAAATATTCAAGAACAATATAAGTATAAAAGAATAATAATCCAGCTCTTAGGGTTAAACCCTTCCATCCTTTGTAAGGTATGTGCTACACAGATAATCTCAGGCTGGTCTAAATTGTGCATCTGACTTCTCAGATGATTTTCAGAGCAAATGCATGGTCCCGAATTGGCAGGACTTTCTTGTTTAATCCAGTTTTTCCTCATTTGAAATTTAACAGGCCAAAGCCATTCATCAGCTGCTTATCCCAATATTTGGCTAATAAGCTTTGCTGCTAAATAGATATGTTGTTTAGAGTAAGTGGGTTGTATCAACCTTTAAAGTAACATGACAATTCCTGAATATTAATGCTGAGTAAATGTTCTGATTACAGCCCTGAATTGTATATCGTAGTATTAAAATATTGTCAGAGACCTAAAGTATTCTGATAAAACAATACATTATCATCCACATTAAAAAAAGTTGGATTGCTGCAGTGCAGTTTGTAGGGTTTACAGAATTATGCACATGCTTTGTGGAGAACACTGCAAAGTCTGTGGTGGGAATTAGAACTAACAGAAGTATTGGGAGCATAAGCTTTCGTGGGTAAGAAACTCACTTCTTCAGATGCAAGACTTCTTCAGATGCAAGAAGAAGTGAGGTTCTTACCCACGAAAGCTTATGCTCCCAATACTTCTGTTCGTCTTAAAGGTGCCACAGGACCCTCTGTTGCTTTTTACAGATTCAGACTAACACGGCTACTCCCCTGATAATCTGAATTGGTTCACTATGCTTTTTAGTTGATGGCTGTGTAAGTACAATTGCACTTGTACTGTGTAAATCCTTTTATAATATATAAAAGACAGAGATTGACAAAAGCAATCGTACGGTTGCCATCCATCCATATATGTATAGGGAAAGAAAGAAAAGAAAGACCATGCAATGCAATTTTACAGCATGAAAGAAACAGGCACAAGAGGTTACTTAAAATTATATTTTTATTAACTGATTTGACACAAAAAATTAAAACATTAAAGCACATGTGAGAACTGCCCTGAGCCTGCCCTAACTTTCTTCAGGGGCAGAACAGATCCCTTTGCAGCCCCATTCTATAGCAGAGGGGTGGTCCCTAGAGGGAAGAAGGGCTAAAGGAGGTGTATATCCAACTTTGTCCTTCACTCTTGTCCTGTGCCAAAACACCAGACTTGTGAGTTGGCCCCAGTCAGTGCAAAGAGAGTGTAAAATGGTACCATTCTGATTTGGTTGTGTTTACCCATCCACTTTGTACAGATATAAATCAGTATACAAGATGCAAGGTATAGAAGAAACAGGCCCTGGGATTCTGAAGGGAGGCAATGTCTCCTTGATGTCACAGGATGTGGAGCAGGTACTCACTCTTGGAAAGACTGTGAGGTCTCTATTGCTCAGATCATGTGGTTCTAGTTTGCAGATCCAGACCAGAGGTCCAGAGAGAAGGGGTCATCAGACTGAAGAGCCCAGGGCAATCTGATTCCGACCCCAAGGCAAAAATCCTCCATCATGTTATCCTGTATTTCCCAGTCACTTCCTGTCCCTTCTCTTTCCCCTTCCAGGCATGCCTGCATGGGGTACTGAAGTCTCAAGGGTAAAATAAACTCCATAATTCCTGAGCAGAAGACAGAGAAGGAAGGAGCTATAGAAGATTGGTTGTGGACAGAGGTTTAGGAGCTCATTTGCATGTATTCCTGACTTTCACATAGAAAAGGGTCAGGATTTGACCTTAATGAATTTATGTTATAAAGTTACATAGGATTTACTATGTAATAGAACCACATTATGTTTGTTTGGCAAAATAGGCAGACAAATAAGTCATCCATGTGCTACCTCATGTTGTTCTTGAACATTTTTGGTTGGTTGCATATTGTAAAAGCAAACAAATATTGACTGGTTTTCAGGGAAAGATTGGTAAACTATTGCCTGAGGAATGCTAAAGTGCCGAGATCATTTGATTCTGCCCTAAGCCAAAGGTCTAAGGGCATTATCCAAACAGCAAGATGACTGCAGTATTATAAAGGCAACAGTTTTCTTGAAAGTTGAGGTATTTTGTTGGGCGGGTGTGTGATGGTGCTGAGGGAGATAGAACTGGATGAAAAAAAAAGTCAGCATTTGTTTCATTGCATTCGCTCTTGTTTTTCACATGGCTAGAAAATGCCTTAGGAAATTCAATCGGATATTTTGTTGTCACGCAAAATGTATTCTTGATTCCACTTTGTATCTCTTTATAGTCAACATGTTGTTTACATGCTTGTGTGATCATCACATAAGAAAAGAACAAAACACTTCAAGCTTAAACTCGTCTAACTACTGTATTTGAAGAATTTAAAACAAAAATTTAAACTCCAATGAATGTAAAGGGCAATAAGAAAATTGTATTAATATAACAGGATTTAGGGGTTTATACTTATATAACGCATTTTATCTAACAACACATAAAACAAATAAAAACAAAAATACTGTATATGTGTTTTCATTGCTGCATTCTTCTATACTTACAGTTTGGTAACTCTCCATAAAAAGTGGAAAATGAAGGGCTGAATGTTTCTGAACTTCTCCATTTGTTACGTACAGATTCTAATTTCTGTGGACTAAAAATCAAACAAACATTAAATCACTACATAATACATAAAAAAACTTTGACAAATATACCATTAGCACGTATTCAATTCTATACACTTATAATAGCCACCGCATTATTAATTATTATTCTTATTACTTGTAATATAGGAACCGATCTTGCCACAACCATGGAAGGCACTTACTTTTGGGAACAGTCCAATGCCCAGTAGTGTTTGTACATTTTGGCCCTTTACCTGCTATTTAAAACACACACACCTAAGTACACATATACAAACAAATCCTGAAAGGCGATAAGCCCTAGCAACTCTCATTAACTTCAACATTGTCCATGTACAGATGGAATTAGAAGAAGATTTTCAATGACAGAAGAACTTTCATCAGTTCCTAAGATATGTAGCTATTCAGGTGAGAATATTCCCTAAGAATACACAGTTTTAAAACAATGGTGAATACACTGTGAAGTTAATACAGGATCAAATTCTGCAGTCCTTACTTTTGCTATATTCCTACAGTGTGTAGTGACTTCAGCATCTGGCCCACAGAACTTACTATGAAGAACTTTTTCATATTATTACACAAACAAAATACAATGAAAATTATGTATTCAGGTTCTTTCATGAATTATTTGTACATCTTTACTTTTAGTACTGAGTAAAGGTCTTAGTGCAATAGGCAATTTGACTTTTAGGGCTAACTTTTATGATACTGTACAAAATATATTTTAATTGTACATATTAAAAGAATGTATTTCCTTTATTTTTCCCGTTCATTTCAACTAGCAGTAAATCATAAAATTAAAGGAGGCCTAACAATACTGAACAATTCTAGAAGCCTCCTGTACTTGACAGTAGTATCTTTAAGGGATTAATATGGATACAAATTTCAAAAGGCAGAACGAGAAAAAAAATCTTTGAAAATCTTTTACCTGCGAATTTGTCCTGCTCTTTCATTAGCATATTGATAAGAAGCAGAATAACGCAAAAGGTCTATTGTAATAGTAACATGGCTAAAAACCTTACCAAGCAAGCATATCCCAATTGCACTTTCCCATTTTATAAGCAGAGATATTTTACTGAAATTTCCAGTGTAGGAAAGCTGATCAAATAGCAAAAAAACAGATTCACAAATATTTCCATGAATTAAAGCACTCAGCTCAGCTCATGATGATTTGTAATTTGTTACTGTTTATGAACAGCAGACTTCTGTGAAAATGTTTGTGAATCCCAACAATGTCATTCATTTTAGTACAGATGACTACTGGTCTGAAATTCTGCACCAGAAACATGTTGCTCACTGTTCATTATTCTCAGGTTCAAAAATTTTCAGCGATCCAAGCAGGGAGAAAAAGAGATACTATGTGACTTAGGTGACCAACTAGACAACACAAATAACAAAACAGTAAGTAGTTAACCGTTCATAAACAAACTATAGCTTGAAAAATATTGATCCAAACCATTAGGTGGAAACTTACAAATAATAAATACATTGAAAGAAAATCAGGATGACTTCATGTTCTATGGACCATTCATATTATTATTATTATTAATTTGTGCTGAAGTAGTTCCTAGGCAAGGACCAGGGCCCAGTTGTGTTATGTGCATTTCAAACTCAGAACAAAAGACAGTCTCTGCCCCAAAGAGTTTACAATCTAAGTAATCTACCCTTGCTTTAATAGCATTGGCAGAGTACCATGGAGGTAAGTTGGGCTCCCACCCAAACCCTGCTCAGGGTGGCAGTTGTTGGTAGGCTTTTTTCCACCCTGATGTTGTTGAGTTTGAATCCCTCTGGCTCAGCACTGGATCCTTTCCCATCTTTTCCTCCAGTAGAGGTACTGTATCTTGTCTGCATCAAAAAGACCATCTGTTCCTCCAGCCCTCTTTTTCCCTGCCTTACTGATGGGTTCTTTCAGTGGCATGGCAAATTGGAATTGAATTTTTATTTATTTTTCCAATGAACATCTGGTAGGCTCAGCTGGGCCAACCATGCTACTTTTCAGGATAGGCATGTGCTTGTGATTTAAATTAGACCAATTGGGCCGGGTGAACTTGTATAGTTTCACTGCAACTTTTAATTGGGCAGGAGTCCGTTACTGAATGGCTCATTACCCTTATTCTGGCCAGAGCTTATCCTAACGCTGAGCACAAAACGGCAGTGAGTGAGGATGGGTTATGTGACCTCAACGCTTTTGTCTCAGTAACCTTGTCTAATAGTTCCACTCTACACAATTTTGATTCTATGTGAATATAATGGTTCTTGACTGTGACAGGGCATTACTCATAGTTTTACTGATGCAGGGAAGCAATACAAAATCCTTTACACAACCTGCTCTGCTCATATCTTGCTTATTCAGAAAAAAAACGGGTTGTGGGGCTGACATTGTGACTGAAGTGTCTAAAGTCTGGAAACAGTTCCTGGAGTTCAATGAGGGGGCAAAGTTCAGTTTCAAACTATACTAGGACAGAGAGATGGTAGAAATGAGAGGAATCTTATTTAGATGTCATCAGCATCATAAGAGGTAAAGGCTTGAAATAATTCAGAACCTATGGGATCAACTAGCTGTTGGCAAAAATGCAAGAGTTTTTGCAGTCACTGTTAACAGTGAGCTGATTAGGAATTCTGGTGAGATATGCTGGGTAGAGCTTGAGAAAGTAGACAACATATTGCACTTCGCAGAGAGGCTATATGAAATTTGCTATGTCTGAGAGGCAAGGAGTAGGAGTGCAGCTTGAAAAATGGGCAGAGCTGACTATGGTATGGCCAAAGCAGCCAGGAAATGCACTGGTTCTGCATATGCTCTTGGGCAACCTCTATCCTAACTAAAACTCTCCTTTGCTGGAATGCCTATAAAAAACGTCACAATGCTTAGGTCACTAAGATACTGAGACCACAGCCTATCATGCTGACTAATATTGTCTCACTGCATCCTTGTACACCCCCCCTCCATATCCATTTGTTTCCTCTTGTCTTATATTTCATTTGTAAGCTTGCTGGGGCAGGGCATCCACCTGTGACTGACCTGCTGCCTGGAATCCTAAAAACATTAACAAAAAGCCATATTTTCCCCACCTTTGCTAGCCTGCCTCTTATCCTGTCTGTCCATGTCAAAAGCAGCAAAAGTGACCATCCTTCACATCTCAGCCCTGAGCAATACAACTAACTTTTTCCTTTCTGCCCAACAAAATAAGAGATTAACTGATCTCCTCTCTTTTAAAAGAGACTTTGATAGGCTTTGGTTAAATTTTTTAAATATGAACATTCAATTTCAACTGTAAAGTATCTTATAATTTGCTTTACCTCCTTTTCTCTTGTGTATTCTAACCAACAAATTTCCAACTTGTGGCATGCATTTCTTGTGTGTTTGCCACGGAACTAAGCAAACTGAAGTCTCTGTACCCCAAATCCCGAACTCTGGTAACATTGTCTAATGTTGGACAGTGACTGGGTCATGCTAATACCTTTGACTCTTTATACTCCATCTAAAGTAATGGAAAACCACATGGCAACAGAAACACTGCAGTCAATTGTCCCTAAAGTACTCAACTGAGACCGGTCTAGGTTTGCTGAATAATAACAGTCTATGGATGATATCTTTTGCCTGATTAGTGTGCTCCACTTGGCGTGGTCAAAGAATGTTGAACATGTTATTTTTCCCTTGATGCTGAAAAAGCATCCAACTAAGTAAATTTGTTTTGAGTAATCTAAATGGAATTTGGGACAGGTTCTCAAAACATAGGGGCAGATGATGCATTCAGCATCAGCTCCCAGCAGCTGCCTTTACTATTGGGTTTTCGTCTCTGTGCATTAGGTAGGGGAACTAAGCAAGGTTGTTTCTGTTTCTGATGTTTAATTTGCTTTGGCCACCAAGCCAATGCCTTGTGTGGCAAAGAAGTCATGTCAGCTATGGGGAATGGAAGTTAGAACAGCAAAGAAGTCTGCCCTATATGGCTGTGCTTTTATTTTGAAGGGACCCAGTAGTTTCACTTTCAGTACTGGGGAGAAAGATGGATCTTGAGGTAAAGGCATGGGAATTGGAGCTGGGTGTTCCTAGTTGTATTCCCAACTCTGACTCAGACCTTGACAAAATCTGTGTGCCTGTGGTTGCTCTTCTGTTAATCAGAAAGATAATACTTACTCTTCTCATATTCTGAGAGAACACCTAGTTCCACCAAACTCTCTCCCTGCTTCAAAGAATGTCCATGGAAATAAGCCTTAACAAGTTTATTGTGAGCGCCATTGTATAACTGTCTATATTTAAGAATACAAAAGCCTAATTTTTTTTCATATCTTTCCCTTTATTAAGGAAAATAACTGATTAGAAAAAGTTCTTACCTGTCAATTCTGCTGGTGAATTCCAAAGGCAAAGTAACTATCCTGTTGACTAAAGAAACTCTGCTCAATAAGTAGAATACAATTTGTGATCCTTGTGTGCCATCAGCATTATGGTCTAGTCCATATTTCTTTCCAATTTGTCCTTGGTCTGCAGTGATGTACTTGTTTGACAAATCTAGTACTTTTCTTGAAAACAAGTTAATTGGCATGTGTTCTTCCACCACATCACAGTGATTACAATTCCATCCTGGCAGCATTAGTGATATGTGATTTCCATTTGATACTAGTCCAAAAGAAACTGGACACTGAAGTCTGAAGATATCTAAATATCTAACACAGTGATTGTCTAATTCTTTATCCACACCCCATGGTAAGAGACATGACAGAAGCAGTTTAGCTGTGTCTGTGGTGATGTTAGCATCGATTTTTCCAGGTGGCTGCAGTCTAATCTTTTTTGAACTCTTCATTTTTTTATGTCTTTTGATGCCACCACTTTCTTCCAAAGACCTTGCTGCACTATTATCCCTATGAACCTTTTTTTCACCAGCATTTTTTACTTGCCCATCCATTGGGAAGAGAGAGCCAGCAGTTTTATTTCTTTTTAACATTAGCGTCCTTTTTTCTGCTGTGCTTTTGGCTCTTTTTAAAATGTCATAACTGTGGAATGAATTTGATGATTTCAGTCCACTGAGTTGAGATGACAGTAAAAGTTCTACAAGTTTTTCCAGATCAAATAAGAGAACATGAAAGCTTATGTTGTTCCATTTTGTCTTTACTGGCAAGATAGTAAAAGGCTGTTGGACATGGCTGGTACCAGTTTGCTGAAATAAAAAAAGTTATGTATTAAATGTCAAAATCAAATCCACAGTTACATAAAACTTTACCTAGTTCTAAGCTTAGAGTTGCATATGGAATAGGCCAAATTCATTTCTTATTCAGCTCCACTGATTTCAACTAAACTACACTTATTATGTATTCCCAGCACGTGACTATGTACTAGGCACTTTCCAAATGGTAAGCACAAAAATAAATGCCTGCTCTGAGTAACTTACTAGTCAGGCAAGTAGAGAGAAGCAAGGGAAAGGGGAGTAGGAACCATAGACAATTATAGGAAATGTTGTTAGTGACACCTATATTTAAGGGTGCCTAACCCTTTCTGTGTAAGATCCTGTATTCACTTGGTTATAACTCTACCAAACTTTTACAGTTTGGGCTGAAATTTTCTCTGCTGCCTCAGGCCGAATTTTTGTTTTGAAAATTTCAACAAAAACATTTCAGCTGTTTCCAAGAACACACTTAGGAAAAAGTATATTTTTTCCCATGCAGAAAAAGTCTTACAATCATTTTCACTGAGAAGCTTTAGCACCTCCCGGCTTTGGAGCAGGGACTAAAAATTTGTCAGGGATGTGTGTTTTGCCATCCATGTGAAAATCCACTCAAATCTGGCCAAGGTATAAGCCTCTGAAAATATCATGACACACATCTCAGTACAGGTTTGTGAGGGTATGTCTACACTGCAAAGCAAGCGCATGCTTAAGCTTGGGCTCAAGCCTAACCCCCTGCGCTAGCCCAGGGCTTGGACACAGGGTCACAAGACCCCGCAGGGCTGCAGGGTCCGAGCATGGGTCAAGCTGGGACCCAGGGTCCGAGCTCTATTGCTTTGCAGTGTAGATGCAGCCCTGCTTGAGTCATATCCTGGGAGTCTGCCAGAAGTATCCCACAATTCCATGGGGCAATTTCCTTAGTCCTCTCTATCCAAACAATCTCCCTTAAAAACAGAAGCCACACACACAGACACACACACACACACCCTTGACATAAGGCAGAAGCTCAGGTCAGTGTTCACCCATTCTCTTCTGATCACCAAGCTGAAAGCCCACCATCAGAGAGCCTCCTGGATTTGCAGTGGAGACCAAACAGAGCAAGCCTTTTGCAAAGCATGCTGCTTCATGGTCACGGGAGCCCAGCCAAATTTTGGTGAAACTCTGGTGCAAGGCCAGTAAAACTGTGGACTTCAGCAAAAGCACTAGGAATGACAACGCATACCACCAGAGAGCTAAAAAGCTGGCAGCTTTTCAGATTTTTCCAGATAGGTGATCAGTGCAGGGAGTATATTAAGAGGCTGAAGAGTGAGTACCGGAAGGCCAGGGACAAAAACTGCACCCTGGGCAACTTGTCAATGACATGCCCATTTTATGAGTTTGACTAGGTGCTGGGCACTGTGCCCAGCACAGAACCAACTGTGCTTCTTGACGACCTGATCAGCCAGGATGGTGCCCTGCTAGCTGCTGAAGCCACTGTGGGGACTGATGGGAGCCAGAAGAAGGCTCCAAGTGAGGTGCATGAAGTGACTCCGTTCATGAAGCCAGCCCAAGAACAGGCTATCGATCAAGATCAAGAGCAAATTCTACGTCCCTACTCGGAAGAGCTGTTTGTTCCCCATGAGGAACAGTCTGGCACTGAGCCTGCAGCAAGCCCAGTGGAGACAGAAGCCGCCCCAGAGCCTGGTCAGTTTATGATTCCAATTTACAGTTTATTATTACACTCAGTGTTTCCCAAACTTGGGACGCCGGTTGTGTAGGGAAAGGCCCTTCAGTAAAAAGGAGAGATAAAAACACATGCATGCTCTAAGACAACCACTTCATGGATACATTCCACCACCCAAGAGGTGGAAGTCCAGAAAGAGTTTTGAGTCTGGAAATCCTTTGCTCCACAATACCACCGTAGAAGGCTGAGTAACAAAATGGTGGGAAATGCTAATGATCTTGGAGAACCTGGTTCCTTCGGAAAACTCCCCCAGGCACTGACAATGAACAAAAACAATCATGTACTCTAAATCAAGCTGGGATGGAAAGACTGGTAACAATATGACCAAACAGAAGCTGATAAATGACTTTGAAAGTGGAGTTCCAGGACAAACACTTCCACACTGCCTGATGCTGTGCTCCCTGTCAACATCCTGTACCTCCAGATAACTATTTGAGATAAGTGACAACACCCGGTCTTGGCTGCAGTTTTGGAATGACAAGCTACAATGATGAGAAGATAACAGGATGACTGGTAGAAGTAATAGGTGGCAGAGGTCTGTGTGGTTTGTCTATAGGTCTAACTCTGCTGATGACTCATGTGGAGGTCCATGTTATAGAAATTCTGGTTTTTCAGTGTGCTTTAAAAAATATATATATGTAGGAAATTCCATTAAAATCCCCCAAACCCTAACCTATGTTAAAAGAACATTAAGGTTGCAAAATCAAGTGGACAACCACAGTTCTCCTCCATCATGCACGTAGGCACTAGGATACAGTCTTTAATTACATAACCATATTGTAACAGGGTCCATGACCCACCCCTCTTCTTGGGGCCCGCTTGCTGCCGCAATAAGGCTCAGAGAGGCTTCAGGGTTGTTGTATCGAAGTGGGACTGTTCTTAATGTTTTCCTCAGTTTCCCCTATGCAGTTCTTAAGTATCTAGGTGGTGGGATAAGGGTGTATGGTTGCTGCAGAGCAAAGGGCCAGTGTACATAAATGCCCGACACTCTGTCTCCTAGCAACACAGAGTTGGGGGAGGGATAGCTCAGTGGTTTGAGCATTGGCCTGCTAAACCCAGGGTTGTGAGTTCAATCCTTGAGGGGGCCACTTGGGAATCTGGGGCAAAATCAGTACTTGGTCCTGCTAGTGAAGGCAGGGGGCTGGACTCGATGACCTTTCAAGGTCCCTTCCAGTTCTAGGAGATGGGATATCTCCATTATTTCTTTCTTTCTAGCAACTGATGGCCTGGGCCCCTCCTCTGCAAAGGTGCCGACTGAAGATGTTGGAGACAAAGGGATCAGGTGACCTCCTGGCCTGGGAAAGAGACAAAGCCCAGAGAAGGAGGGGCTAGACGGGAGTTTGAAGCTAGCTGGGGACTGGAAGGGAGGACAGACGGGGGTCTGCCTCGCTGGGCCCCAGAATGGACCCGGCGGAGGGGCCTCATCCACTGTACCTACAAGCTCTGTTTTAGACTGTGTTCCTGTCATCTAATAAACCTCTGTTTTACTGGCTGGCTGAGAGTCATGTCTGACTGCGAAGTGGAGGTGCAGGACCCTCTGACTTCCCCAGGATCCCACCTGGGCAGACTCGCTGTGGGAAGCGCACGGAGGGGCATATACTGAATGCTCCCAGGAGAGACCCAGGAGGTGAAGCCGTGTGAGCTTCTTGCCCTGAAGACAGTCTGCTCCAAGGGAGAGGAGGCTCCCCAAAGTCCTGACTGGCTTTGGGGGGAGCAGTTCCAGAGCATTGCCCGGGGACTCCGTGACAGTTGTGTAACACCAATGTCTATTTACCTACAGTTATCCCACCACCAGTGTCTATCTATTTACAAGGCAGTCAGCCTTCAGCTAGGAGGCCTCCAGTTCTCTCCCTGACTGACTTCTCCCTGGCTGCCCCCAGCCTTCTGGCTCCCTCCCAGCCTTTATAGCCCTTGGCTTGTCAGGCCAGCAGGTGTTGCCAATCTTCAGGCCAGGATCAGACCTTTTCCATCAGCTCCAATCTGTTTCCCCTGATTGGAGCTGTCTGGGCAGGGGCTAATTAGGTGCTTTTGCACCAGCACCCTGCTGCACATATACTATTTCCCCCCCACAGGACCCCCATCTCATTCATCACCCCTCCCGTCTAATGTGTATCAGAGGTTACTAGAAAGGATCTTTAGAGGACATGGGCTGCGATGTATTCAATGTGCTGAGGAGACACTTATTTCTATCACTTATAAGCCAATTGGTACAGTGGGAAAAAAAGTGCAGAGTTTGGCAGGGACCTAGCTGTCTGCAACTCATTCCAGGTAAGACAGAAACAAGGTTGGTGTATTGAGGGAAAGATAGAAGAGACGGTAAGATTGATAACTGGAACCTCTATCTGAGGCAGTGCAATATGACATTTGAAGATCTTGGGCTCCTCATGGATAATCAGGGTAGCAGCTAAAGCCAAAAGCACTTTTTTCAACTGAGCCTAGTCAGAAGATTGAGATTCACTCTCTCTGATGTGGCCCTTGCTATCCAGGCTTGTTCATCTAATTTAAATTGTATTCAAGGTGAGAGTTCTACACACCATCATTTTAGCGCCACTTATTAATGTGATTTTATTGTCCCAGCACAACTATCTCTTACCCACAATTACTGTTAATGAATAGCCAACAAAAATTGTAAGTCTTCTTTTAAAAAACTGACAGAACTGCAGATTTGGGATCAGCTATAATTACTTACAACTTTCAGCTGACCCATTAAAAAGTGTGACAGAAGTAACCTTGCATGTTGAACCACAGCACTATGTCAGCTGAAAAATTTAGGAAAATATTGCTCCAAACTATCTTTTCTCTAACTAGTTTTATTTCCACCACTTCACTCTTTACAAGATTCATTGCATGCAATTCACTGAGATCAAGTGTTTAACCTTTTTTACTAGAACCCATTGGCATTCGGTCAACCTCTAGCAGACTGAGAAAAGAAGATAGTCCTGTCTCAAACAGCTTACAATCTGAAAGACTTAGGGAAGACATGATGCACTAGGAAATCAAGAGAAGGGATTTAAAATGTCCAAGATTAATTCCCTCGTTGTGGCATCACAGAAAAATTTACCCACACAACTCCCACGGGGAAAAATTATGTTCTCAGAATTCAGGGCATGCATTTGAGGGAAGAAGTCGGCTCTCGGTGCACAAAAAGAATAGGTTAGGTGAGCATATAAATAGGAAGGCAAGGGACTGAGTCATGACAAAAAAGTACCTGGAAGAATTTTCAGTATTAGGATATCAACTCGATACATGAGTCAGTCTCCAGCCAGAAGAGTTTGTGGACAGTGCCGATATTAGCCAAGAAAGGTAGGGTATGGTCACTAGAGTGAGAGGACAGGTACATATTGACTAAGAGCCACAGTAAGGGAAAACTATCGTAGGGTACACACAGATGAGACGGTGATTCTAACGATGGACAGATCCTAATGGTCCATCAGGAATTCCAGCCTCCATCTTGTGGATCTGGGGACATCTGCCTAAGTCAAAACCCTTACATATTTCCTTCTACCCCCACTTTCCTGGTAGTATGAATTCCTCAGGAGCAATGCTGTGTTTATGCCCCCTGTTGTACAAAAGTCCTGTGATTCTTTAAATGTAGCTCACACAGCATGTGGCCTGAAATACTGTAGTTCCAAACAGCATAATCTGATGTGCTAGATTTTGGATCAGAAAAATCTGTGGTTTCAGAAGAGGAGGCTGACACAAAAAGTGGGTCCTGCTGCCCCTTCTTCAGCATAACCCCTCCAGACGTGAGGCACATCAGCTGCACAGAACTGTTATGGAGGGATTTCTGTGGGCTTGAGGGAGAGGGAGCTTCTCCTTTCTGCAGTAAAGAGGCTTATGCACCCCATTTTTTCTGCTTCTCTGCAAGGTGGACGGTGTTTTTTATACTATCAAAATCTTTCAAAGTACCATGTAAAGGACTAATCTAAATAATAATGCAAAACTGGTTATTAACAATTACTATAATTCTTATCATTTTAGACTATTAAAATTTGCCCTTGACTTTAATGAATTTTCACATGCATGATGCTTGGAGAATATGATAGCTCACGTTTTTATGTTCTGTGTTGCTTATTATAGGAAATGTTCAAGCTAATTCAGTCAATTCCTAGGAAAACTCTGCTTTCTGTCAGCCAGTGACAGGCACCCCCATGAGACCTCCAAGTTTTTACACAGCTTCTAGGATGCAGTTTTATAACTTCTACTTTGCTTTAACATTCTGTATTATTTTCTCTTATACTATGTTTTGAAATTTATATATGTTAGTTAGAGAAAAAACTTTGTTTGAAACCCAGACAAGGCATTCTAAAAAGATCCTTATTGAAACTGATTTCTTTTATAAATACTCAAAAGTCTTCATTCTTAAAACTTTAAAGTTTACACATATTTGGGGGAAATGTTTTACAAAAGTTATTTGTAACTCATGTTTCCAATTAAAGGCGAAAAACCTTTGTCCTTCTTCTGAGATATATATTTGGAAATATTTTGGATCTAAATGAATGCTTTATATTATAACTCCCTGATACCACTGTTACGTGAATAGTAAGTCATTTTATGTACAAATAAGATACTATAACTGGCTATTAATATAAGAAGCCATTTGAATATAGAAATTAATTGGGGAATTAATTATCTGGCAATGCTTAAGCAACTCCTTACCAAACTGAAGAAGACAAGAGTCTCTGCAGAGATTAAGATGAGACAATGCCTTCTTTGATGACCATTTACATTTAAAGACTAATAATCATTTATGTTGGGGGAAAAAAACTATTAAGAGCTGAAAGGCTTGTATATAGAAGTTTGGAGTTTTGGACTCATTTGAAACAAAATTTCAACTTCTATTAAACCTGTATGAAACTAAAGGGATGTCTCAGAAAATGAGCTGATTAAAATAGAATTAAAACTCTTACTTTAAAAATGTTTTGAGAGTTTCCTGCCTCAAAGATAAAAGCAATATAACGATAAAATTGAACATATCCAACCATGCTGCATATGCATTAGCAAATTGCATTTTGATCTGAATATGCTGCCAAGCCCATCCTATGCAGGTGCTGAGCCAATGAAATGTGACAGCAGCTGACATTTGAATCCAGCCAAGCCCCTAAAAAAGGTACCTAAACACCTTCAGTGAGATGATGGAAAGAAAAGAGTATAAGTTCCTCTGAACTTTTGTGCTCTTATCTTCCTAAACCCTCATGCGCTTTCATCCTCTTTTGCTCTTACACACTCAGCACGTGTTCATCTAGCTTTGTACAAGCAAGTGAACAGCAGCAACAAGACAGCCAAGCAGAAAGAAGCCACAACATAGCCTCAAGAAGAAACCGGCTTCCGGTCCAGCACTGCTTCTATGACATGACATCACCAAGACTTCAGCATCATTGGGGAGATGGAGTTTGCAAATTCTACTAATCTTCTAAGAGATTAGACTTAAATTGCTCCTTTAATAATTTTAATGGAATACTGAAATGCTATTGTAATATAAGGTACTAACAACTTCTCCTGTTAAAACATCAGATCGTCTAAACAATGTCTAAGCAGAGAGGAACAGTGGGATTTAATTTGAATTTAACATTCATTAATTTGTCTCTCTCAAAACTGCTCCTTGAATTCTTTAAGTAACTGAGTTTAAAAAACAAAACAAAAACAAACAAAACTTTCTTTGGTTTCACAGGACTTAGTTAAGATCACTCACCTTTGCCCATTAATAAACTGTTTAGGTTATCCTTGAGAAGACAAACAGGATCCCCCAACCTTAAATGAAATTCCTTTCGCCATAGATAAACTGTTATGTATGATACACTGAGGGTTTGTCTACATGGTGCAGCAAAGTGCATCACGGGGGTGTAAACTGTAGAGTGCTCTAAGGAGTCGTGCTCTAACTGTCCTCTGTAGAGCCTGCTGGTGCATTCTAAAAGTTCATGTTAGTGTTGTCTTGTTTGAAATGGGACTACACAAACACACACTCAGTACCTTTTAGAGTGTGACAGCAGGGTCTACATTGGGCAGTTAGAGTGCAACATGTTAAAGCTCTCAACAATCCCTCCTCTCCTCCCCACCCCCCCGCTGTGCATTGTTGTATTGTATACATAAGCCCTCAGACAGGACTCGCTACTGATTTGTGGAGTAATATTCTTTGGGCTTATCTGACCTAGAGATATGCCCAATCAGAAAGCACTTATTCTTAAGGTGTAGTCTCTGTTGAAAGCTCTCCACATAGATATGCAGACAGAGTTGGCAACGGGATTTGTTGCAGGGATTGGTTCCTGAGTTAGTGTTTTTGTTGTGTGGTGTGTAGTTGCTGGTGAGTATTTGCTTCAGGTTGGGGGATTGTCTGTAAGCGAGGATTGGCCTGTCTCCCAAGGTCTGTGAGAGTGAGGGATCGTCCTTCAGGATGGGTTGTAGATCCTTGATGATGCGCTAGAGAGGTTTTAGTTGGGGGCTGTAGGTGATGTTCAGTGGCGTTCAGTTACTTTTTTTGTTGGGCCTGTCCTGTAGTAGGTGACTTCTGGGTACCCTTCTGGTTCTGTACCCCGTTGCCAACTCTGTTCGCATATCTATTCAAGGGACACCATCATAGGACCTAACCACATCAGCCACGCCATTAGGGGCTTGTTCACCTGCACATCTACCAATGTGATATATGAGATCATGTGCCAGCAATGCCAGTCTGCCATGTACATTGGCCTAACCAGACAGTCTCTACGCAAAAGAATAAATGGACACAAATCAGACATCAAGAATTGTAACATTCAAAAACCAGTAGGAGAGCACTTCAATCTCCCTGGACACTGAATAACAGACTTAAAAGTGGCAATTCTTCAACAAAAAAACTTCAAAAACAGACTCAACGAGAAACTGCAGAACTGGAATTAATTTGCAAACTGAACACCATCAAATTAGGCCTGAATAAAGACTGGGAGTGGATGGGTGACTAAAAAAAAGTAATTTTCCCTTTGCTGATACTCACACCTTCTTGTCAACTGTTGGAAATGGGCAACATCCACCTTGATTTCATTGGCCTGGATAGCACTACAAAAGTAAATTTTCCTCTCTTGATATTCTCCCCTTCTTGTCAACTGTTGAGAACAGGCCACTTCCACCTTAATTGAATTGGCCTCGTTAGCACTGACCCCCCACTTGGTAAGGCAACTCCCATCTTTTCATGTGCTGTAATATATATACTGTTTACTGTACTTTTCATTCCATGCATCTAATTAAGTGGGTTTTAGCCCATGAAAGCTTATGCCCAAATAAATTTGTTAGTCTCTAAGGTGCCACAAGGACTCCTCGTTGTTTTTGCTGATACAGATTAACACAGCTACCACTCTGAAACCTGTCACATCTGGTAAAGACACTCTATGCCGATGGGAGAGAGCTCTCCCATTGGCTTAATTACTCCACCTCTGTGAGAGGCGGAAGCTATGTCGGCAGGAGAGCATCTCCCGCCAACATAGCGCCAGTGTGGACAGTGCTTAGGTCATTGTAACTTGCATCGCTCGGGGGCATGGGGTGGCTTTTTCACTCCCTGAGTGACGTAAGTTATATCGACATAAGTGGTAGTGTAGACCGGCCCTAAGACATCATTCCTTGTTCCTCTAGACTATACATTGTTAGTAATTTTTGGATAGTTACTTGGTGCTCAATACCCCTTCTCCTACTGCTCAGCGACCAAACAAACAAAAGAAAATACACTGACAATGTCAATCTGCCATTGTATTCTGTGATGCCACTGAGTATAAAGTCAGAAGAAATGCTTACTGGCAATGTGAAAGTTTATTGACATTGACCCGAATAATGTCTACCAAGTTATCTTAGCTTTCTGCCTCAGGCATTTCATTCCACTGAAAGAAGATGGACATATAAACCTTAGACATAAGATACCATTTAGAAAATATGGACCAACTACCACAGATAACAGAAGATAACAAAGAATGGAAGGCAGGCTATAAAACTAAACATACAGTCAAGAAGTGGGAAAAGCAACTGGTGAAGGATATCGAAAGAGAGGTTAACAACTTACATTCTATAGACGCTTCTATCTAAGGTTCTGAAAGCACTTTACAAACATTACATAAAAGTCCTACAACGTCGCATAATAGAGGTAAGTATTACAGATCAGGAAACTAAGGCATCATGCGATTTAGTCGCTTACCAAAGATCACAAAGTGAGCTGATGGCAGAGCAAAGGAGAGAACCTGGAAGGTCTCTGAACCTCACGATCAACATTTTCTGTGCTTCCCTATAACTAGTAGGTGTCAATAATAATAATATTCCATTTTCTCTCATTTTTGCTCTGCTCACTGTAAATCAATCTCAGTTATTGTCAATTTAGCATTTCAGTCCAAACTGTTCAGTTGGATAGTACTGGGCCTATTCAAATACAGAGTCATTCACCCCTCTCACTCTCAACCACTTGCAAGTTGTGCTGTATAAATAAATCAAAATGAACTAATTTTATGACATAATATAATATGAAGGCTTACTTCTCAGTGGAACTGCAAATTAAACAACCATAACTAAGGTTTATTCAGCATCATACACATATTTGGCACTCAGCACTACAGAGTACAGTTTAGTAATTCTTTTATTTTTTAATTCACTATAATTATTTTTAAATGTAAGTAACACCCCATTGGTACTGTGTTACATAGGTGATGGATTGGCTGAACTCTTTGTGAAAGATTTTTCCCACCACCAATATCTTATTGACTTTTATTATCTAGCTAAGCAAACAAGGACCCATTTTTATTCTCTTTAAGCTAAAACTTAAAATAAGACAAATTCTACATTATCTACTCAAAATATATGACTGTTCATAGTCAATCAAATTCCTTTCTAAATTCCTCTTCATAGGTTTAATTTATTTTTGGCTTTCCAATAGCTCTACCCAAATTTTGGGAAGCTGATCATTGCCCATTTTGTGGCTGCCCAGGTCTATGAATCTGAACTGATCACGATAGCTCAAAGTTGTGGATGCACTTGAGTTGTAAATACAAGGTGATAACTACCTCACTTTGTGGGTCAGGAGCAGCAACAAATTTCACACAAGGCCATTGAATGATGTCAACAAGGATGATAGTCCAAGAAATTATAAGTAAATAAGGGGCCAGACTTAGTTAGTGTCATGTCCTTAACCCCCCATACCAGTCAGGTTATGATTATATTCTTGAGCAGAATGAAGAAGTGTTGAGAAGGTATTTGCTTTGCAGTGGTCATCTGATGGCTCATCCAGAGACGGACAGTTTAACTATAATTCTAAATAGTCTTTTATAGTGTAAAACATACTGGATGCTTTTTTCCTTGACAATTTAAAATAGATTTTCTTTAGCAGTAACTTAGAAGGATTTTTATGATGGTTGATATAGTGCATAAATTCACATATACATATATTGTTATACATATATATGCATCTTCATCCATAATAGGTAGTAACTTCTGAAGCTGAGTGAAAACAGTATCTACCCATGACTATTATTTAGTGGATCTGATGCTGTGCCCATTAAAGTTAATGGAAGTTGGAGCAAGTCCATAAGTTACACAATGAAAATATTACCACATTAGAAGAACAATTCACACCGAATAAGAGCTGAAATTTTACTCATGGCCAGAATTATGTAACTCACTAACATTAGAGGTGCACAAACATCACACATTCTTTTTCAATAATTTTCACACTAACGTTGATCAAAGTTCCATTAGAACAGAGGCTCTTAAGCTTTCCAGACTACTATACTCCTTTCAAGAGTCTGATTTGTCTTGCATACCCCCAAGTTTCACCTCACTTAAAAACAACTTGCTTACAAAAATCAGACATAAAGATACAAAAGTGTCACAGCACATTATTACTGTAAAAATGCTTACTTTCTCATTTTTACCATATTCTACCATAAAATAAATAAATCGGAGTATAAATATTGTACTTATATTTCAGTGTATAATATATAGAGCAGTATACATAAGTCATTGTCTGTATGAAATTTTAGTTTGACTGACTTCACTAGGGCTTTTTATGTAGCTTGTTGTAAAACTAGGCAAATATCTAGATGAGGCGATGTACCCCCTGGAGGACTTCTGGGTACATATACCCCTGGTTGAGAACCACTGCCTTAGACTGCACTTGCAGCCCTCATTTTTCATAAATATTTGTGCATACAGAATTCACTTCCACAAGTATCCACAGAAAAGCAAAGAAAAAACTTTGTAGAAATGTATATTTGTGGTAGAAATGTTTGCATGGCCATCTTGGAATTCTCTTTGTGTGTTTAACGGCTGGTCCGAAAAAAGATGAAAGAAGTAGAGATGAAACAAACAAACCATAAGCATCATACAATGTTCGGACAGCAAACTGTATCACATTCTTCCCATGAACTCCCTTAATTAAATCTTCAGTGGCTTCTTGAAACCCACCTCTTATTTTTAAGATTGACATTCATCCTTTAAAGACTAGAAACCAGCGGTGTATTATCGCCTAGGCCAACAAGGCCTAGGCCTAGGGCAGCAAATTTACAGGGTCGGTAAATTTATAATAGCAGCATTTTTGTAATCGTGGCATCAGTGATTAAGAATTAAGATTTATGATTAAGAATTTGAGCAGCTCTGCTAAATATAGTTAGAATTTTATCTCGCATGCTTTACAAAGGTGCCATGGTGAAGTTACTATGTGTAGACAAAAAGAACAGGAGTACTTGTGGCACCTTAGAGACTAACAAATTTGTTAGTCTCTAAGGTGCCACAAGTACTCCTGTTCTTTTTGCGAATACAGACTAACACGGCTGCTACTCTGAAATATGGGTAGACAAAACACTTAAGATTTCACTCTCTTCACAATGATTTTACATAGATGAAACTTAGTTGGCTTCCATAATTGACACCTGAAAGATTATAAGTAGAATTTAATTATTACCATTCTGAACACCACTTGCTTTCGTTAAAAACTCAAAAGCAGCAGAGTACCTTTTTATTTTGTTTGGAGTATTGATGTACTATTTCAAAAAGAAGCCAGCAGCACAATAGATTACTACTGCAATTAACATATTAGCTAGTACAAAACCAAAAAATAATGAATAAGTGTTTAAAATGTCCTTATAAGGACATGTATATCGTGTTTAAAATAAAATAAAAAATGTTTAGCAGAATTATATATTCCTCTTATAACTACTTTTTTAGATTAATGTAATTCAAACATGTAACAGTTACAGAGGCCCCAGCTGCAGTTCCATAGTTAAGGTTGAGTTGAATTTTTCACTTAAAATTCAATGTCTTTGCTATGTATAAAAAATTTGACATATCCTCTTCAAAATTATAGTACACACTCTGAGTACGGAATCAATTTTCTGAGAACTGACAGATAAAACCATTATTTTAGGAGTAAAACATACTGTCTAAAATTTAGCAGTAACAGGATTTGTCTTTTGGGGGAGCTTATCTTTTTCTTAACAAACCCCTACAATTATAAATGAAGTACTCTATACTTAGGCTTATCTTTCAGTTTATGTTTTACATAAAAGGAGCACATTTTCTGTAATTATGCACACACAAACCCTACATTCTATGTGAAACTCAAAGCTTTATAATGATGGGTAAGTATTATCATCACCAGTCTCCAGGCACTAAGAAGGTAGGTAACTTTCTTTCAAGGCATAAACTGAGATAAGATTACAATATTTTTTCAGGAAAAACTATTAGTATTTCTCTCATGACTGAACAGTGGTCACCCTTAAAAGTTAAGAATTGCTTTAATAACTAAATAGTCAGAATTAAAAGAAATTAATAAATACACAAGGGACCTATCTCCATACAGCCCTGATGTGGAACTTACAAAATCTGCATAATAACTGAATTTCTAGAATAATGTTTGTTGGATTTGAAAAGATAGCAATGTTCTCTTAGAGTTTGTTTTTCCTTCTTTCTTTTTTTAAAGTAACTAATAAATATTTATATCCTTATCTTGGTCTTTACGTTTTTGGGTTGTCCACTAATGTCCATGTCCATTTGTCTAACCCTTCCTAAAAAATAAGCAAAAGTGATATGTAAAACTCAATAAACTATGGTGGGCTAAATTCACAATGGCTGGTGCCCACCCATGCTCGCCCTGCCAACTACCATCATCCTCTTCACAGATTGCAGGAGTTACAATGTCATGGGGAGACTGTAGCCACTTTGTAGAGCTACCATCTTCCAGTAGACTTTCTACAGCCATGTGTTCTGCTCCTTAAGTCAAAACTGGCCTATGCATTTTGCATAGTCTTAATTCAAAGTGTAAACATATCTGAGAATCCACGTAGCTGTATTCGTATTAGCAGCATTATGGGGAAGTCCTGACTTTTATTCTGTGGGTGTGGAGGATCCTACACACAACTAATCTGGCACAGATACACCGAATACAGAAATAGTAGAATTCAGGAAGCCCATGAAATGAGGAGCTAATATCCATGAATAATGTAGGTCATACTGTGGCAAAGCTCACTGTTTGCCATCAAACAGACAATGTTTGGGTCAGGACAAAGTAGAGTCCAGTGTATTCAAACTATGCATATCCTTCTGTTCATGGAGGTAGGATGCAAGAGATATGGACACATAGTCCGTTGTTGCTCTACGGCTGGGGGCAGTTTCTGACTTCTTTCTCTCCTCCCTGCACAAGCCTGAGTACACAGCCTAGGCATAAAGGGGAGGATTCTTCCTCCCTCCTGGCCCCCAGCTACATCAATATATGCTATTAACTATAACTGGTTTAAGACAGACACACCACATAAAAATTTCATGGAAAGAACAATTCAAATGCTATTTTACCTATCTACCTTCTCGTCAAAGATCTTTTCCACTGGGAGTCTACTTATTCTAGGAACTGTGGTCCACTTAAAATATACACTTCCATTAGCTCATAGGGATTCCCATATTGTTTCAACTCCTCACACACCCATTTTCTCCATGCACGGACTTTCTTTAGCTTTAGCAGATGCATTCTGTTGTGAGTTTAGTGCTGAAAAAGGGATTTGACAAGAACTGCCTTGACATTCGCTTTACATAAGGGAAGTAAAGTGGTAGAATCACATGATGGACTTGCAAGCAAGCCTGATCCAAAATATACCAATGGGTCACCTCCCCTATAACCCTGTAAATAAAGGGCTTGATTCTTCACAGCCTTGAAACTTGTGTAGTTATTTATACCTGTGCAAAGTGAGTGCAAAAGTATCAAATGTGAATGCTCCACTCACAGGGTTTCAGCCTTTTATATCTATTGTGCACTTACATTGCAGATGTCTGAATGACTACACAAAGTACAAGGCAAAGAAGAAGGTGGCCTCAAAGTTGTCAGCGACTTGGGCCTGATTCTCCTGTCACCAGTTTAAATCCTGAACAACGCAACTGAAGCCAATGAACCAAATTCCTCCATAAATTATAATTTGCATAAATTATGCAAGTGTAAGTCTAAGGTCCATTAATGTTGAGTTCTTCTGAATTTACTCTGATGGAAGAGCAGAATTTGGCCAATGGTGTATAACTGGTTTAAGTGAGAGAAGAATCAAACCCCTCAAATTCTTCAGAAGGAAAAAAGCTGGAGGAAATATGTGAGAATCAATTTTAGTAATTAAGTGTGAAGTGCAGAATTGCGTTAAATCTCTATTACAAAATGTTCGGCCCAATCCTGTGAATGGCTGAGTTAAATCAGTTAAAGTTGAGGAAGATCAGCACCTTGAAGGACCAGGTACTGTGCATCCAAGGGGAATATAAAAATCTTTGCAGTAATGACATACAGATCGAGCTCTTTCATGGTAGAGTGTTTTTTATAAAGCCTTCTGTCTTTTGACTGTCTTCTAACTTTTTACATCTTTACAGTTTTTCCTTTGTAATTTGAGTACCATTCAGATATCCCTTAGATATAATTCTAACAAATGGAGGCCCCAATTCAGCAAAACATTTAAGCATGTGCTTAAAGTTAAGTGCTTGCTGAAGTACTTTACTCAATAGGGAAACACTTTTGTGTTTATGACATAACCAAAATGATAATTAGTGTGTTATTAAATGGACAGGCTGAATAGGAAGATCTATTACATTTATCAACTACGAGTTAAACATCCTGAACCTAACATGTCTTTTTATACATATGTTGATTGAAGGCATATTGACTGTGGAACTAAAATATACATAATGTATTTATGCTGCAATGCTTCATTTTACACAAGTATTATTAAACAATACCTCTTCCTAATACAGATTTCAAAATCTCTATCTTGTAGTGTATCTTCAACCATACCTTCTCTAAGTGATAATTTCTGAAATACCACAGTAGTCTCTCACTGTCAACTGTCATGTCAGCTCTGTAATTTAACTGTAAGATGACAGAAATTTTAAAAAGCATTTATGTCTGAATCATTCACTGTTCAGTATTTCTGTGGTAATCAATACCATTTATGATAAAGACAAGATTTTATTTTTCTGCTAAAAACTGAAGAACCTCAGTTACCAGAAATGTAGGGGATGGGGGAAATCTACAAGCCAACATTTACTGAGGTTCAAGGAATTACATAGGGCCAGATCATGCCATTCACTGCAGTCTGTGGGAGTTCAGAGTTCAGAGCATTCATCCCCTCTCAAAAACCAAGTCCTGCCCAACTGTAAGCTTGTAAAAATAAAACGCTGCACAATGTCAGGTGTGACTGCACAAAAAAAGTGCCAGTTACTTCTAGCCTCCCACTTGCTTCTTCCCATTGCTGGGACTGGGATGGTGGCTGCAACTGAAGCCTATCTACCGAATATATAGCCTCCAACTGCTTTCAGTATGAAATTATAGTTCCAAAGAGAGATCATTTCTATTTCTCCACGATGCTTTGTCCTCTCTGGCAGGAAGCAATAACTATTTTTTAAAACAGATTTTATATTGATTGAATACATGGAAAAGCTATACAAAGGGCTTTGCTTATTTAGCACTTGCAGTTTCAGCATTTATAACAAAAATTAATATTACAGAAAGAGAACAAGTGCAACCCTGTATTTTGTGTCGTGGTTAAAGGTGCTACATCTTACACAAATTATTTTGCAAAATATGAAATATGTGCTTCTCTCATGGAATTATCTGACCAAATATACAAACAATGCACAAAATGGCTGGCATAGTGTAAAATAAAGCATTGGCCATTCATTTCTAAATCCTCTGAGCCCTGGGTTGATGTAGATGGTTGTCGATAGTGAAAAAAATTGCCTCCTTCAAATGCGCCTGGTGGACAGCAGCTTGATGATTGGCAGCACAAATAGAAGACAAACGAGAAAGCCTTCAATCTGCAGCTGATGCACAAGAAGAACATGGGGAGCTGAGTTTACAATAGAGAAAACATTACCAAGCTAATGGCACAGGCAATCATTTGACCACCATGCATCTCTGGTAGCAGCAGGGCATCCATTTTCAGTTAAGTGTTAGAGTACCTTTTTGCTTTCTCTGACCACTGCAGGGGTAAAACAACCTAGTGCGTGAAACCCAGTGACTGGTAATAAATTACTATATTGGATACTTTTTGTTTTCTTTCAGCAATGACTTTACTGTGTATTCCAGCTATCATTACCAATTAAAGTGGAGACCGTTTTAGCAAGCTGTATCTAACTGTATATCAGTCCCCATGCTCCAATTGCTTTGGCAAGTATCACAGGGTCAAGAGGCTCCTTTGACCTTTCTCAGCTAAGTCTCTCTGACCACTCACTATTTGCAGCAATCTCAGCTGAACAGATGGATACTTTCCCAGACCCTATAAAGCTTAGAATATAAAGATAAATGAAATTGTGTTTCAGGCTTCAAACTGGTTTATGAGCATAAAATATTGTCAGCAAGCTCCACAAAAACCTCTTACTTCAAAGTGCACCCCCTGTACCTATCCAATAAACGTAACACTTCTCTTTTGTCTGTGGGTAAATTGTATTATTCTGGTGCAATTTTATTCATGTAACAAAAAGCTTTATAGCAAAGTGACCAGAATTTCAGAAGACATTTAATTGTTAAAAAAAAAAGCAAGGAAAGGATGTAACTCCAGCTTTACACCTCAGCACTCAGTGTAGGTAGTACAGATCATAGTGCATGGTACAACAGGCCATTTAAGGCAGGAACACTCTACAACAGTCAGGCACAACAAGAGTGATTAGGAACAGCTTCAATCTTCATTTCAGATTTCTGTGATTTTATAATTTCATGAAATACAGAAGACCTACAAGCACTGCACCAGGGTTTAGCCACACTAACTTTAATGACAATCTCATGTCAAATTCCCTGGGAAATGCTTCCAAAATTTGGGAATAAATGCCATTTCAACATTAGTTATCCCCTTTGATTTTTTATATTAAATCATAGATAAGAATTACAAAGAATATAATAATTTCTTACCTTCTGAACATAGGATTAATGGATTTTATGGTTTGAACTAAACCATATCAATGGACCTACTAAATACTTAGTTGAATTTTGCGTATTATTTTTACATACTATTTGTAATAAAAATTCAGAAACGTAGAGCAAAGAATATGATCAGGTTTAGCATCATGTAATGTAATAGTCTCAAAATACTTTCACATTATGGCTATACTGTAATACAATATTAAAAATTATATACTGAACAATACGGATAAACCTTTATAATATTTATAAATGTTCTAATATTCTAGCATACTACTATTTTACAGTATAGTACTGAGTATATATGAATAACTAGATATAAGTAATGAGTCGTAATGCAGATTAACTGAAACAACTATGTGAAGAAGTTATTTTAACTGTAGTAGTTGAGATCAAAATATCAATGGTTCAGGCTATAGGGAAATGTAGGTAGACCAAGAGTGGTTTACTTTTTGGTCCATATTATCAATAATGAAATCTATCTGGATTTGGCCCTGCTCAATCAGAGACAGTATGGATAAGAGGAATGAGGGTGGGAATACTCATTACCATGAGAATTCCACTGCCAAAACAGTTCTCTGGGGGTGTCACTCATGGAACTAGCTAAACGCCTTTTTTTTTTTTTTTTAAGCTTGACTGAGTTTTCATCTGAATAAAACAGTTAGATATAAAGCTAAGATCTCCATCCTCCTGCAGAGGTCACTGATCTTTTATAAACAATATTGCCCCAAGACTTTTTCCAGTCTTTTGCCCTAATACTATATCATTCAATCAACAATTTGCAATAGTTGTGCTAAAAATGCTCACAGTCACTTGCAAATGCACTGCTGTCTTATTTTCATGCCCCATTGACAAGATACACAGTATGGAATGTGAGCAATAAAAAGGCAAATAGCTGGAGTGGTAACTGCAATTGAAGTATCTTTTTCAGGTATATATTATCTCTTTTTGCCACAACCGTGCAGTAGGGGGGGTGTGTGTGGGAGCAAGCAGTCTCCCACACTTCTATCCCCCCCACAAGAGTTAGGTATAATTTCAGGCCTTTAACTTAGGGACCACAAGGACTGTTTCCATCTAGTGCTCACAGTGGCAGTAGCCTCCCAAAAGGAACAGGCAATGGACCCACCCACTCCAAAGTAGTGCCAGCCCCCTGTGAGGAGTGGGGAACACACAATGCAAAAGGGTACTGCGGTGGCTCCTGGACACACTGTGCCTGTCTGTGGCCCACCTCGTCGAGCTCCAGCTGGGACATTGTTTGTCCATAATGACCCCTCTACCATGCAATGTGGCAAGTAATTCCTCTCTCTTGTATATATGCCAATGTGTTAGGAATGTCCTTTTTGGATACCTTTAGGGTTTTTTCTTCAGAGACAAAGCATTAAAATAATTTTTCACACTGTAGTGATTAGCATTTTTAAAACACCGAGATGCACTTGTGAAAATTTAGGGCTCACACACATGCTCTAGTTTTCCTTCGCAGATCTATCAATACACCTCATGAACCCTCACATTTTTGCCAATACAGTTCTGAAGAGAGATCTGAATTCATGATGAATTTTCCTAAACTATGGGGTTTAGGGAAAACATTAGATTTTGATGACTCAGATTCATGACCTACAAAATGCTATATTTGAATTCAGGTCTGTTATCCCTTGTCCTCCTTTGTTCCTCTCTCTACACTATCACTAGGAAATTTTTTTCCACTCATACACCTTTGACATACCATGTTGCTGATGACTCACAAATCTATTTAGTTACCCCACACCTGTCTCCTTAGTCCAAACTCACATGCCTTTCTGACCTCTCCTCATGGACGTCCTGCCATCAATTTAAATACAACATGGCAAGAGCTGAACTCTTGATTCCCCCCTACCCAACCCTCAAAGCTACCCGCTTTTACCCTTTTCTCCATCACTGTGGATAATACCAACATCCTTCCAGATAACCCTACCAGTATTTGGGGTGTCATCTTCGACAAGACCCTGACAAGATATGGGTGGATGAATCAAGAACTGGGTATTGGAAAACAGTATGTGTGGTAGGAAGTTCATGTAAAATCTATTAACTTTCTGGATATGCCTTCTGGATCTTTTTTCTCAAGCACAAAGAAGGCTGAAGGAGGGCCAATGGGTGGATTGTTCTATGGGGCTGATGCTTAAACATCAAGTACAGAATGAAGAGGTCTATTTCTTGGTGTGTGTGGGGGGGGTTGGGGACATTTGTGCTCTGTAATCCAAACCAACTTCCTCTTCATTTTTGGGGTGTAACTAATGATGTTGGTTTTAGCCTAAATTGTACTGTTAAATAGGTTGGATCCTGGTCTCCCCATGTGATAATATATCAGCTGAGATTGTATGAAACAATATTACTAATCTAGCATCACACTAGTTTAAGGGAGTGTAGGACACATCATTTTTGAGGAGATTCCTCAACCATGGAATATACTGCTTGAGCTTGAGGGGTTTTTTTTTTTGGTTTGGTTGGGTTTTTTTGGCTTGGAAAGAGGAATGAATAGGTACGGATGAGGGGAGAGATTTGGTTTTGGAGGACTGACGCAGAAGGAACAGATCTAGAGGGCTCAATCTGTTAGACATCGATCCTAAATTGTTGTGCTTTTATAAGTACACAAGCACCCAGAGCGTTGGACATAGTTAAAAAAATGGAACTAAAATGAATTACATTTGATTTAATGTACATGGTCTCTCATCCCCACAGGAAGCTTCACAACCGCCTACTATGGACTTGTAGGTTTTGGTTGGTTTTTTTTTAAGCTTGCTTCTACAGCAGGTTAGCTCCCTTCTATGGACAGGTCAACTTGTTGAGTGAGTCACTGCATCCTTTCATTGCTTATGCAGTACAGAAGGCTGTAGTTGTGCTCTGTTGGACACAGTCCTAAGTAATCTAGTCTAGTTCTTTAATGCCAACTCAGCAACTGTCTTTAAAAGCAGTCTGATTTGACACAAACTTATTTTATAAAACATTTTTTCCCCTAAAAGAAAAGGGATTCTGCACAAACACAGTTAAGAGCCTTACCTTGCTCACAAAAGGGGGGCGGGGGAGAAGGGATGTGATGCTCAAATGAACTAAAAACCAAAAAAGTCCTATACACACATACAGCAGAGAAGTAAACCCATGACACACTTATAGAGTTTCCTTTATCAGACCCATCAGAATGCACACTGATATTCACCAGCATGGCTTCAAACTAATACTTAAAACCCACTCATGGAGAAAAAGAAGGAGCCACATGGAAGAAAAGAGGGAGCTCCATGTTCTTATCACTGCTCTTTGGGGACTAAGCCTGGTAAAACAATCCCACAATAGCTATAGCCTACAATGTTTTTTGAGAAGCCCAGCACATATTAACAGAAAGCACATTTTATGCCCTCCTACATTTACCTCCGCATCAATACATAACAATAAAAATTAACAGAGGGGAGGACCTCACTCATTACAACTACTTACATTAAAATATACATGAAAAGTAACCCTAACACATTTTAATTAAAAGAAGTTGTTATATTTTCTTGTTTCAGTTTAGCACTGTTTCTGCAAACTCAAAAATAATAGGAATTATTTTCTTTTGCACTAATAGTGGGTACTGTTAAAAATTCAAACATTCGCTGCCCCCGCTATCTATATTAAAAGCAGTACTTTCCTAAATTTAGCCACAGTACCACAACCACAGAGAAGGAAAACCTTACATTTTTAAATGGAGCTTACTGTGCTTACAAATTAAAAACACATTTCCTTGTGATTACCAATCACCTTGCAATTTTAGTATGGCTTTCACTGACATTATGACATAAGTTAACATAACCTGTGAAATATATTACATCAGATTTGTACAAACACTGAATGCCACTGTGGCACACCTGCTTTTGGAACTATATCTCCTAGAGGACTAAATGCTCGTAAGCAACAAGCTATGTATATTTTAGTTTGTTTGACAGCTTTGGTTTCTCAGTGCATAGGTAGCTAAACATGGTCTTGATGCTGCAAATACTTACACACATGCATAACTCTACTCATGGGAGTCACCCTATTACAACCAATCAGGTTACTCCCAAAAATCAAATTAAATACCTGCCTAAATGCTTGCAGGACTGGCACCTATATTTTAATATTAGCTATAAGCATTGAGCATTAAGTAAATCAATTTATAAAATTAACTGGACTCTGCAATTTTTTCCTTTTTTATTCTAGTGTATGATGTTCTGAGATAGCTTGGTTGCAGGTGAAACCTATTATGCAGGTTCCAATCCTGCAAAGACTTATCCAACTGCTTAACTTTACACAATAGTCCAAGTGACGTCAATGGGACTTTTCAGAGTATGTAAAATTGAGCAGGTGCATAAATCTTCACTGGATGTAATCATATAGCTTTATGTTATACTTGACTTCTGAAGTTCTTCATATATTTTAGTACACTGGAAGCATTGAACTGGTATGAAATTTAATAAAAACAATAACTGATTTGCAGACAGAAGTAGACCAGCATGGGGAAATGCCCCCTTTGACATGTTACCCAAGTCAAATTTGTGCTTCTCCCAACTTGGGTCATGCCCAAGAAAATTGGGAAATTCCAGCTTATCCACTAGTACTAACCAGTAAGTTTGTCATCACCCACAATGCCCACTGCCACAGATACTCTCTCCCTATGGAGAATGAAGGCCAAATTCACTGTTGATATATTAGCTGGTAAAATTACATGTTGATAAGAGAAAGCCTACTTTGGTGTAACTTTGTTACCCAGGAGTAGGTGTATGATTCAGTAGAAGTTGGCATATTTAGTTACACCATACTTTCAAGTGTGTGGGGGGAGAGAGGGGGGATGTTTTTCTTGTTTTTGGTAGCTGCTCTCTTCCAGCCCCCCGGCATACATTTTAGAATAACTAGACTCAGTTCTGCATTTTACATCCATTGCTTTTGATGGAGCACTGAGGGTGTACTAGGCTAGGTTCACAATGTTCTGGGGTGAAGTCAGAGCCCCACTGAATTTTGCTAGAGAACTGGGCCACAGCTAGTGATAAGGGGTGTTCGTGGTAAAGGGGAAGCAATTTCCAGCAATCAAAATATTGTTAAGGTCCATTATTATTCCATATGGCTTTCACCGTCATAATTTTTGATCACTTCCAAATGGAGAATTAGTACAAATTAATGTATAGATCGCCCTTCAGACTTTTAAACATAAATGTTCTAGTGTTTCATCAGCATGGAACAGGGTTGAATTTTCCTTTCTCCATTGTGTATAAAGAAGAAATGTATATACACATGAAAATAGACAAGACACTACTTATCTGTACAAACTGATCAAGCTTATCTCCTTCTAATTGGGGACAGAGTCCCCTTGACCTAGAGAACAAAGGAACTTGTACTTGGAGGAGACTGTGCCAGAGTTTAGAGTTGTACCCAAATAGACTGAAGGTCCCTTTGGAAATAGGACACTGGCTTCCATATCACGGCAAAGCTTTGGACCTCACGCGACTAGAAAATATGGAAGCGTTTGGGATGTTTTCAATCATATCTTGGGATTGAAAATGTATTGGTTGATATTTAATGTAATGTGCTTAAGATTTAATATGCTATTTATTTCTCTCAGTATGGCAACCCTACCTTCACTACTGAGGTCAATGCTCCAATTAGAATATGTTTCTACAGATTCTATACAGTGCCCAGAGATGGATGACAGTCAAATTAAATACTAGCTGGATTTTCAAACAAACACCTTACACATCACTTAGGTAGGTGTCAGGGCTGGATCCCCACTTTGAACTTTAGGGTACAAATGTAGGGGCCTGCATGAAAACTTCTAAGCTTAACTACCAGCTTAGCTCTGGTTCGGCTGCCACCATTTCAATGGATTCCCTCCCTGGGAAGCCTTGAAAAACCTTCACCCATTCCCTGGTGAAAACAAATCCAAACCCCTTGGATTTAAAACAAGGGGAAATTAACCATTCCCCTCCTTCCTCCCACCAACTCCTGGTGAATCAGTTCCAACCTCCCCTGGGATCTACAACAGGGAGAAATTAACCATCCCCCCTCCTTCCTCCCACCAACTCCTGGTGAATCAAGATCCAAAACCCCTTTGGATCTAAAACAAGGAAAAATCAATCAGGTTCTTAAAAAGAAGGTTTTTAATTAAAGAAAAAGGTAAAAATCATCTTTGTAAAATCAGTATGGAAATTAACCTTACAGGGTAATCAAACTTAAAGAGCTCAGAGGACTCCCCTCTAGTCTCAGGTTCAAAGTACAGCAAACAAAGATAAACACTCTAGTAAAAGGTACATTTACAAGTTGAGAAAAACAAAGGAAAACTAACACGCCTTGCCTGGCTATTTACTTACAAGTTTGAAATAGGAGAGACTTGCTTAGAAAGATGTGGAGAACCTGGATTGATGTCTGGTCCCTCTCAGTCCCGAGAAAGAACACACTCCCAAACAAAGAACACAAACAACAGCCTTCCCCCCCCCAAGATTTGAAAGTATCTTGTCCCCTTATTGGGCCTTTAGGTCAGATGCCAGCCAGGTTACCTGAGCTTCTTAACCCTTTACATGGAAAAGGATTTTGGAGTCTCTGGCCAGGAGGGATTTTTATAGTACTGTACACAGGACAGCTATTACCCTTCCCTTTATAGTTATGACAGTAGGTATGGCAGGAATGAGATGAAATGTCTCACGTGTGCCTTGACGCATCAATTGGACAAACCTACTGTCACAGTGATCTACCAAAGAGAGAAAAAATTGGTGAACCTCAACACTGTTAGTTTGATATGGATGTAATATGAGATTGGTCAGTTTATGATTAAGATATTTAGGACAATAATGTTGAACTACTGGAGATGCTGCCAAGGTGGGTTTAGAAGAAGGCTGATGGTACTGGAACAGTTTATAGTGCTTAGAAAAGGATTCACAGGAACTGAAATTGTGAGAGTCAACTCGATATGGCTGATTCCTGGGCTCCAATGGGATAACACATGATGTCCTGGGTGCTCCGAGTACATATTTCACATAATTAATTGGAAATTTTAAGGACCCAGTCCTGTGAATATAATTTCCACTGAGACAATGGAAATTTTGCATACATAAGGACTACAGGATCAGATCCTGTAAATGTGACTTTACCCTACCAAGTTACTAACTAGGTCCACAGCTACATATGTTCAACTCCAACATCTTCATATTATGCCCTCACTGACACCTGTGTAATTCCACTGACAACTAAAGGAGTTGTAAAGAAGTCAATGAGGGCATAATGTGAACACAATGGGGCTGCACAGAGGTAGCTGAAGGTTTAATTTATCCCACAAAAACTCTGGGAAAGAACCAGGTCAGACTGTCAAAGCCCAGGGTAAGTTTGCAGTGCCAGTAGTTAGAAGAGACATCTATTTATTTTCAATTTGAACAAATCTGATATGGAAATCATTGAGACACAAAGAATATGGGATCCCACAATGCTCCCTTGGCTTTGTCGGCTTTGTCACGTTTTAGTGCACAAGCACACTAATTTGGACACACAACCTGTTTAGCACTATTTTTCTTTTCAGATACAGAGAGAGTTTCAGTTAAGTAGCTCACAGCAGGCACCTGATAGCAAGTCAGTAGTGTTCGCTTATAATAGGAGGTGTAAGTGTACAATGTAAGGGGCCTTTCCAAACCTGGATTCTGGGGTGGAATTTCAGGAGAAAACATCCTGCAAGATCCTCACGGCAATACTTAATGTCATATATATATGGCTGGCTTACTTCTGCTAAAGCCAAAATTCTTTTGTTTTGAATAGATACAAGGAGCAATGGGGCTCAAGAATTTGTTAAACATCTAAATGCTTTTATATGTTTTTCCTGGGCTAACTGAACATGAACCAGGGAAAGTATTTAAAGGACCAGGAGCCCAAAGTTACTAAGGCTTTCATTTTTGTCAACCATCAAGAAGGTGGAATATAATCCATTGGGCCAAAGAGTGCATCCACCTCTGTCAATCAGAGAACACCACTCCATTCTCTGACAATCAAGATACAAGGCTCATAACAAAGAAAACGATATTGATAGCTATTGTTTCTAACAAAACCTGCAGACAGGTCAAGTTGGTAACTGAAAGATTTGCCATAAAGGCTGTTCCCACACAGCACATTCAATGGAAAAATACAGCTGATTGCACGCAATAGTACTATCTTTTGGTCTAAAATATTCCACAGGGGCTATCAACAACATTAGAATTATTTCCATGAAATTAAAAAAAAAGTTCCACCACAACATTCTTAATGCTTCAAACCAGGATCAAGTTAGATGTCCAGACAAGAAAAAACACAAGGAACATCTGTATTTCAAATAACTCTCTTCAATATAATATCGAAGAGAAATATTGGAGAAATACATAAGTGGTCTCTGACTTGGCTAAGTAAATATCTAGGGTCTTATTCTCCAGTGCCTTGCTTGTACTGTTGTCATTTACATTGTATTAATACTTGGAGGAGCAGGTCTGTGTGATTCCCAAGATACCTGCTCCAGTGAAGCCTCTCTAGGTAGGCCTGGAGAACCCACCTTCACTGTTCCCTTCCTCCTACACTGCCTCTTCCTAGGACAGTGTGTAGTACAGGGTTGGGCAAACTATGGCCCGCGAGCCCTTTTAAGCCAGCCTGCGAGCTCCCGCCGGGGTGCCGGGTCTGGGGCCGCATCATGTGGCTCCCGGAAGCCACGGCATGGCCCCACTCCAAGGGTCGTGGGCCATTCCACTCCTAGGAGTTGGAGAAGGGACATGCCAATGCTTCCAGTAGCCGCTTGAGGTAAGTGCCGCTCGGAGCCTGCACCCCTGAGCCTCTTCCCAAGTCCCAACCCCCTGCCCCAGCCCTGATCCCTCTCCTGCTCTCCAAACCCTTCGATCCCAGCATGGACCATCCTCCTGCACCCCAAACCTCTCATTCCCAGCTGCACCCCAGAGCCTACACCCCCAGCCAGAACATGCACCCCTTCCCACACCCCAACCCCAATTTTGTGAGCATTCATGGCCCACCATACAATTTCTATTCCTCGATGTGGCCCTCAGGCCAAAAAGTTTTCTTACCCCTAATGTAGTAGGACTGCAAGGCCTCCTCTAAGGAGCCTCAAAGATCAGGTACACCCCATCACACTGCCATTCTTCAAATATAAAAGGTAGAATTTAAATAACAGGAGTTTCCAGCTAGCTCAATATGTTTTTTCTTGCCATTCCTGTTTCTTGCTGTTTGAAATGTACCTTGGTGTTTACTATCCTAATGAAAAATAGTAAGTTTAACTGGTACTCATCACTAACAATGTTATTTCTAGCTACCAGTTCAGAATGTTATCACGAAACTGTTTATGTACAGTAACAAATAATTATCTAATATTCTTCTATATTCTGAACTGTTTTTGTGTGTGCAGTCACAGTATAAGTGTAGTCACAATAAAAGCAACTGCAGGTGATAACAATTTTGTTGCTATGATTACACATTAATTCTATAGTCTGTGGAATACCTGTCCTTTTTTAATTTTGCACAAATATAAGAAAAGCAAACTTTGGCTCCCCTAGTGAAAATACTTCTCCATTGCAGGAGATTTGTATCTAGGAACATAAATTATAGTGTTGTAGATCTTTAAGGCTGCATACACAAATTAATACAGAAATTTATTAAAGAAAAGTCTCCTTAGGAACAAACAATATTAATTATGTCAATTTATAGCATCTAAAGGCTTCTTTCCCAAAAGGTACAACGGTTGTTACTTAACACCTCTAATTGTGATTATTACAATAATAGTATAGACCCAGAATAAACTCTAATGGTCACTAAGTAAAATTATGTACGTAAAGGATATTTAAGTATTTTCACTGGACTTTTTGTAATGCTTATTCAACACTGCATGCCTTGTCAGCAATGGAAGATCAACATTTTTTCAAAAATCTTTGTTAAGTGAAATATATAAAGCACTAAACATGTTCAAAATGTTTATATATGTGTGTGTGCGCACGTGCACACGCGCGTCTCTAGAAGTACATTTCTCTCTGCATCTTTGTGTCACTATTATATCCATAGAAATGCACAAGTTAATCTTAAATTACCTAAAATGGGTCAGTTCATCCCTGGTGTAACTCAATGAACCAATGACTACAATTACACCAAAGATTAATTTGGCTTATTTTTCAAACTTTTCAAAGCTAACTGGTCTTTCTCATGATGTTTGTCTATGAAACGTTCTAATCACAGCTTCTTAAATAAGTGAAAAGACCAGTAAATTGTCAAGACAGTTGCATTATCACATTAATTAAACTGCAGTTGAGGTTCTAACAGTAATGGTTCCTGAAACACCAAGAGAGCCTTTCTTAGGAACATCACATTCTTATGAAACAATGAAATATTTATATAACCATATGAAGCATTTTTAATTTTTTTCAAGCTTTTCACACAGTTGCACATTTTAAATAATAACTGTATTTAAAAGCATCACGAAAATTCAAAAACACAATAAATGAGGAGGGCTTGTGTGGAGAGTCTACTGTAATTAAGACTAGAGATTCAATACCTATTGCTACCAGTCAGGTATCATAGCAACCTTGTGTCACTGAATACCGCTAGAAAACTGTTCAGCACCAGCAGGAGTCTGCTTTAGGAAAAACTGCAATGGCACTACATATTGTCAACATCTATGGTGTTGCCATGGGCACCACAACAAAGAAATCTATATTAAAAGGTACGATAGGAGAATTGACAAGAAGAATCCTGTGGGTAGTAGATAGCAAAATATAAGTAGAAATGAAGGATCGTTTTATAGAAAGAATAGTTAAGTAACCTATGCATTTACATCCTAATATCCATTTATATAAGCAGGAGAAACCAAATAATATGGAATTATAATAGTGATTAAATATGTACCAGTGTTAGAAACACTAACCTCTTGTATACTAAAACTCTACACTTGTATCTTTTATTGCCAGTTTTAATCTGAAACTAAAACAAAGCCACTTTTAAAATAATATTTAAACTTCCAGCTATAAACTCTAGATAGTCTTGTATAAATCTGCAGAAAAGAAAAAAGCAGGTTACTATGAACAAGAGCCCAATATTGATTTTTCTGCGGTGCAGTAAAGCATCTCCATTCTATTTGGCTGCTGTCAAAGCCACTCTTTAACAGCTGGAGTCAAATTGCACTATTTACAGCAAGAGCCCTTGTCAAGTGGACCATAAGTATTCTAACAATACACTATTCAAATGGCACTTTGCCACACAAATTGCTGACTTGATGAATACCCTATGTCAATGACTAAGGCCAATATAAAAGTTTCATTTTTATTAGAGGTTTTACATTCACACATTAACTAAAGCTTTCTTTGAAGAACTATTAAGCTATATATTTCAGGCCTTTTCACGTTGAAAATAATTAAAATCTGTTTAAATACATCAAGGGAATTTGACAACATTAATATGGATTTTGTGTTAACTGCATTTGTCACACCCTTCTGTTATTGGTACTCCCACTGGCACGTGCAGTATAATAAAAGAATTAAAATGGCCAAAGCACCATGAAATCAAAGCATTCTTCTTTTGTATCTGTGATTTACATGATGACAAATGTTTTGATACAAGAAAGCCTTTGAAGTCGCATTGTGATATGAGGAGTTTTTTCAGTTCTTCCTAGCATGGGGTAAATGTGCATTCATTAACTTCCAGATATTTTTTATCATATAGTAATAATAGAACATACTATAGTCTTTAAAACACAAAACCAGGGCTAAATCCCGCTTGCCTTCCTCATGTGAATAGTCTCATTGTGTGAAACTGGGACTAACTTGCAAGAATAAGGCAAACAGGATCGGATTCCTGCTTTTCCACTTTTTATGATTCTTCTTACCCATCTTTTGAATTGGAGCATATCTCACACATTTTTATACGAAAAGATGGAGGCAAAATGTAAACTGCAATACTGATAATTAAATATATTTTAGAAAAAGTTGAAAACAGAACATGTCCTATTCACTATTTGCTAGTAAAAATCGATGTATTATTAAAAACTTGGCATTGCCACTAGATCTCTCATAAATAGTTTGTCAAACAGGCAATTTAAGAAATCATGACCACACCCAGACCTGTTAAAAATCACATTGTTGTGAGGTTTTCATGTTAATCTGAGATCTGAGGTTGTTAATCAGACAGAAATGTGGGGAGAAGTCCTTGCTCCACTGAAGTCAATATCAAAACTCTCACTGACTTCAGTGGGATCAGGATTTCACCCATAACGTTTATTTGTAGACTGCAATATAAGATTATTTCAAAACATTGTTATGAATTGATGTGATAAGTGTGAACTCTATGAAGAATTAAAGACTCCTACATTTAAAAAAAAAGTACCATTACAGGGATATTTTATAACAAGTAATTAATTATTTTAAAGATAGGGGGCCAGATCATCATCTCCCAAAGTATAACCCAAAAGAGGAGGCTCTCTGTGAGTAAACATTCTGATAGCATCCTCACGGAGATCCTCTGCATCACCCCATTGTTTGGGCATGGTCTTCTCCAACACAGGAAAAGACATTGGCCCTGCCCCAAATCTATTGGATTTCTTTTCCCATGAGGGTCAGCAATAAGAGATCCTGTGCCTCTGCACCCTCTCTGGCCCCCTGTGGCTTTCAATGGTTTTCTGGAACTGCATTGCCAGGGGATCTCCTTAGTCATGTCTGCCCTCTAGTGTACCCACCCCATACCCAGCCCCAGGCAGTCTCCAGCACTTCCCAAACCAGATATGCAGACCATCCTCTGTGCTGTCTGGAGGAAGGGTGGAAGTGCTGCAAAAGTGACAAAACACCCTTCTGTTTGTTCTGTGAGAAGGGTTTTCATGGGTGGGGAGTCCCTTCCATTTGTGAATCTCAGAGGGAAAATCCAAGCCACAATATCTACATTTAATACACATCAGGAACAAACAATACAAATCAAGCTTTTTTGGCAGACTTGGAGAAACCGTCAATAATTTCCTTTTCAATAGTAGATTTACAGGTGGACAACAGAAATGCAATTAATTGCTGACGGTCAAAAATAAAGTGTGAAAAAATGGAACACTACAGAACTGATAAGTGATTGCTTAAGAGACATGTTAATATAACTACTGTACTATTTCATCTCCACCAGCTCTGAATAATAAAGCTATTAAATTATCATATATTGCAATCAGCCACAATGTGCTAGTTAAGATACCCATTTCATAATCAGCTAAAAATCACGATCTTTTATCCAAGGGACAGTAGTTTTTCTTCTGACCACTCTGTTAAAATTACTAAGTTTTAAAGTTAAAAATTCAAGCTTCACGGTTAACTCTAATACTACTTGTTTCTGTTTTGATTATTCTAAAAATAATGTAGGAAAAAGCCATTCTTTCTGATAATGCAATAGTGAGAATCAGATTCTGTGTCTATAGCCTACTAGTGCACCATCTGCCCTGCAAGATGCTCAGCAGGATTATGCTCTAATAAGACTTTTCAGCAAATGGCACTAAAAGGAACTTTAGACATCAGACTGAGGTCAGTCAAAGGTCAAAGATAAATACAATGAGTTTACCAGTCTAAACTGAACTGTACATTTAAATTTATAAGTATATTAAATAAAAAGTCCAAAAAGTTAATGAAATGGGCCCTGATTCTGCTGTTTGTTCTCAGACAGAACTTCCCAGTTATGGAGACAAAAGGTTTTCAGGCACTGAAAGTAGTAAAGACAATAAGTTCAGCAGAAGTAGAAACCATTTGGCTGTCTATTTTCCATATATTGTGTGTTCCTCTTCCTGACCACTACTGAGGAACACATTTTCGGTCTACATTCATTGGTGAGGAGTAGCAGTTATGACCTGCTCTGTTCTACAGTCAAGAATGGAATTCCCAAAGCCCATTGTTTTATTTAAAAAGTTATGACCATGAACACACACCACACAGAGGCCTTGTATTTAGGATACTGTATGTTAAGAATGCAGTGAATACACTCTCATTGTGATGGGTAGATGGTACTGGGAAAAGATATGCATAGAATCTCTGTTTAACATCGTAACACCCTAGAAGGGGTGTTTTGGAACAAATGACAATAGGAATCTATGGGAGCAGAACTATAGTGAGAGTCATCCTATCATGATGTGAAGGGGATCTGGATAGTAGAGTAGAGGCACTGGGCCGCCGTGCAAATGCCCTTGCCCTCTGTGGGTTTCCCTCATGGGTGAAAGTGGGTCTCACTCCCTTCTGTTCTGTGACTTGGGGTGAATGCCACCACCTCCTCCCCCCATACCCTTCACTAGAACAATATGAAGGAAACTCCACAACAAATCTTGAGTTCCTGGTCCCTTCTTGGGTTCTCTCCCACAGACAGAGATGGTAAAGTCATTTGGACCACTATCAGTTTCTACCAAGTAATATTCTACTCAATCACTCTTACCTTATCTGAAGATTTTTCTATGTGGGTAAGATTGTGGGACAGTGTGCCAAGTTTGTAAGAGCTGGAGGATTTGTATCCTGCATTTTTATGCTTTTGTGTATCTTGAGAGACTGGAAGTACAGAATCAGTCACTAAACACTCTGAATCTTCACAGGAAGTAAGAATTGCTTTTGCCATTTCATCTGTTTCATGCCGTTCTAGAGTCCCTAGGAAACAGAATAGAAGAGCTTGTGAAGTTTTTTAAAAATGAAGTGATGTTTTATACAAAAATTACAGCAGATTTTCAGCAATCACATTTCTTATTAATGGAATACAGTAACTTTTATTTTGCCTTAATTTAACCAGATATAAATTTCTTATCAAAAATCTTTGCTGCAACTTTGTCAGACACAGAATGTATGGAACTTATGATGTATTGTACAATGTATAAAAGCATCTTGAAGGCCTTTTCAAAACATGCACTGTATAAAACTGGAGAGAAAAATGTTATTTGCCTTACCGTGTTCAAAACATTTCATTCTACCTTACACTTTACACAGTGAGATCAATGTGTTGTGTGTTATTCTTTAACAACAAAACCTGCATTTACTATATGCATTATGAACCTTGTAATCAATAATAAACACTTATGGAATATTTTAGTGCTGTCCTCTAGTGTTCTAGGTTACAAACAACAAGAGGAATCTATAAACTCTTCTCTTCTTCCAGATTTCCAAGTAACATCTTTTCTCCATATTCAACTTTTTAACTCATAAACATTACTAGCTGAAACTATGTTATCAAGTGGTGTTATAGTCAGGATTATGACACTATGGATCCAGAGATTTGGCTTTAATATTACTATCTGAATGGCTCAAGGGAATCTGGCTCAGTGTCTGGATTGTTATATCTGAAAGCAGAGATTGACAGGAATTCTGTTTCCCCATGTGATACATTTTCTTTGTCTCTTCTCTTGCCTTTTCTTTCTTGGGTTTTTCCTTAATCTTATTTTCCATTTTCCTCTTTATTCTCACTTTAGTTCTACCCATAATCTCTTCTGGCTAGAGTATTAACCATTAAAACTCAACATTTGCCTGCTCTAACCACAGTTACCATAGGTATCTTCTCTAAGCTTAAGGAAAAGTGGCAGTCATCTCAGATACTACTGTGTGGCACCTATAAATAATTATTTCTTAAAGGTGATCACTTTATTTATTATTACCTCCTTTCCCACTTTATTCTTCCAATTGATAATTGCCTAGATTAGTACAAATAGATGGAACATTGTCAGGAAACAGAGAGGACACAAGAAGAGAATAAAAGCTTTGCATGGTACCTTGGACACAATGGCATTGATACTGGTAACCTTATTCACACATATGCCTCTACTGATTTCAAATCAATTAGATGACTCACATGCGTTAGAGAAGTGGTATTTGGCTTTTAATATTTTTTTAAGTTAGGTCAAAACCCCCCCCCCAAACATGGCCCAACTATCTAAAAGGGCTGGACTTCGACTTGAATTACACACCTAAAGGACTCAGAATCCCCTTTATAGCCATACACATGATACTCAGGCCCTGAGTCCAGGCATGCAAAAGTAACTGGACATTGATCAAATTGTGAACAATTTGCACACACAGAAAAAATGGCTGTATTGGCACCAAATATTGGGCCAGATTCATGGTCTGCCTGCATTGTGCTACCCCTTTGGTATTAAAGTAGGGTGACCAGATTTTATCGGGACTGTCCCGATATTTACTTGTTTGTCCCGCTTCCTGACTGATGTTCGGTCAAGACGCGAATTGTCCCAATATTTTGCGCTCCGGCGCACAGGCAGAGGGGGGCTCGCGCCCCCACCCCGCCCCAACTCCGCCTCCTCGCTCCCCCATTGGATCCCTCCCCAAATTCCCCCCTTGCCCCGCCCCCTTTCTGCCCCATTGGATCCCTCCCCAAATCCCTGCCCTGGCCCTGCCTCTTCCCCAAGCACGCCGCATTCCTCCTCCTCACCCCTCCCTCCCAGGCTTGCGCTAATCAGCTGTATAGCGGCGCAAGCGCTGGAGGAGGGGGGAGAAGCAGGATGCGGCAGCCAGCTCAGGGGAGGTGGAGGTGGAGCAAAGGTGAGCTGGGGAGCGGGGGGCAGGGCGGGGCGTGGAGCTGCCCCCACCAATTTTTCCTATGCTCCGGCAGCTTTTCTTCCATTTTTTTTTTCCTCCGCCGCCAGCTCTTGGGGTTTTTTTTTCCTCCCTCCTCCTCCGCCGGCTCTTGGGGTTTTTTTTTTGCTCTGCCGGCACCCTCCCGATATTTCACATCTCTCATCTGGTCACCCTATATTAAAGCATCATAGACCTGGCATACTGGGACAAGTAAGCCTGGCTTACTGCTGCTTTGCATTGCCAGAGCAGCATAATGCAGGCACTGTGAATCTGTATATTTGGCTCGTTATTTGCAACACATAATTCAACCAGCTTTCGTATGCTTAATAAATTTTAAAAACCCACATATAAACAAAAAATAACATGAGTATTCATGACCCGAAGAGGCTTATTATATTTCTATGATAGTACTTTTTTTGTGAGCTGTACTAAATATAGGTTTATTGACTTGTTCTAAATGCAATTTATATTATATAGTATTTACATAATTAGTTTAAACTAAGGTTCTTGTATATGCCACCTATTTCCCATCTAAGCAGAAAGCACAAGAAATACTGATAGAAATTGCAAGTTTCCTATAAATGTCAGAGATGAAGGACATCAGGTATTTTAAAAGTACTAACCATTTGATGTGAAATGGTTTTTGTTTCTAGGTTTGAATTTTTTGTAGCCTGCAGTTATCCAACACGAATTTTCTCTTTCACTGCTACCAAATAAAAGTATGTAACATAGACTTCCTACCAGTAACAGCTGGTAAAAAATATTGGACAGGGATTGAGGGATCTCATAAGGTGTTTTAAAAAAAAAAAAACAAAAAAAAACTCATTTTGTCTGAAATTTTATTTCCTTGAAAACCCACCTTCCCCTTTCATCAAATATAATATCTCCTCCATTTCTTAGACTGGCCAATGGAGCCTTTCTTTAAATTCCAGGCAAAGGGAAGTCAAAGGCCTGATTCTGCTCTCCTCTCAATATGACTCCATTGATTTCAATGGGGTTACTACCAATACAGATCAGGCCCAATAATTCATTTTCAAAAGTATGTAGTTAAGTCCCTTCCCACAAGCTGCCAAAGCCAGAGTCCACCATGGATACTGGTTATCTACCACAGCAAGGAGGGCAACGTGCCCAAGATCCAGGATAAGAGCAGCCGAACAATCAGGCTATGTACAAATACCTCAAGCTAAGTTGTCTGTTCACTTATGTGCTCACATGGGTCCCATCACTGTAGTGTCTGAGCACTTCTCAAACATTAATGCATTCATCTTCACAACATCCTGAGACGTAGGGAATTCTCTCTTATTTAGTATCAAAAGGCTGACTCCCGTCTCCAACCAGCGCAGAATGCCAACGTCCATCGCCCACTTGTTAAATTTTCAAAACAATCACCTTCATACTTTCTCCCATGTTGCTCATCACACTTGGGTGGAGCTCCCTGTAAACATCTACAAACTAGTTCATTATCCTCCGTCAAATTTCTCCTTAAAACTCTCCTCTCCCATGAAGCCAACAAAAAAGTGGACAATCATTAGGCCTCTGGTGCAGTGAGACCACGGACTACCATTCTGACCAATATTTGTCTGATTGTTGCCTGATATTCCCCCGTCAGTCAATCTGCCTCCAATGGTTGACTTTTGTCTTATACTTAGATTGCAAGCTCTTTGGGGCAGGACCTGTCTTTTGTTCTGCGTTTGTTCTGCACCTAGCACAATGGGATCCTGGTCCATGTCTGGGGCTCCAGGACACTATAACAATTAATATATCCGCATAGCCCCATTTTACAAATGGGGAACTGAGGCCCAGAGAGTGTAACATTAAGGGTAAAATTTACAAAGGGATTTAGATGCCCAAAGATGCAGATAGGTGCCAGGTGGAATTTACAAAAGCACATTCACAGGTTGGGTACCTATTTCCCATTGAAATCAGCTCCTCTGGAATGAGCTTACCCCCTATGAGTGCTGCTGTTGCCCACCTGTTTGCCCTTCCCCCTCAATCTATTACTCCTACTTCAATCTCCTCTAGAGGTGCTTGCTGCCTTCCTCATCCCCCATCCCACAGCTTGCCCCAGGACTCAGCTCCCCACTTACCACAGGAGTTTTCAGGAGGGGGCACCAGGAGTGACCTATTGCTGTCTTCAGGAGGTGGTTAGCTGTCCCCCTTCTTTAGCCTCCTCCTACCTAGAGCAGCCCAGCTCTGGACCCACAGGCGGACTGCCCAGGGGATGTTTCACCCCCATGGAAAGACCTTCATCACGGTAAAACCCTTCTCACTGGGGTGAAGTTTCCCCTGGGCCAGCAGGTCCAGAAGTAGGGCTAGGCTGTGCTAGTTGAGTGGAGGCTGCGTCCCTGAACCTGAAGACGGGGTGGGAGGAGCAAAAGCTCCACAGGAGGAAACAGGGGTAGCAGCTTATCACTTATTTAGAAAGAACCAAGGGGGTGCTGGGAAACTTGAAGGGCCCAGGGGGGAGCCAATTACTTGAAGAATTGGGACACTGGGCGTTTTTTGCCCAGAGAAAGGGGAGACAGAAATAAGAGCTAAGAGGCAGGCATGTGAGAGAGAGCTTAACGCTGGGAAACCTCATCTTCTCCTGGGCTCTGTCTATGAAAGTTAGAGCCTATGGTCATATGTCCTTTCCCTCTTGTTGCCTGGGGGCTGGCCTGGTGGACATGACAGCTGAATTGTCCTTGAGCATGATGGGACATGGATGTGTGTGGGGGGGGGGGGGCGTAGAGGGATGTGTGTGTAGAATGAATAAAGGGGTAAGTGTTTAATAAATGGGTGCATGGAATGAGTTGTTTTGTCTAGAAATGTGTGTGAAATGAGTATGCAGGGGTTGAATGAAAAGGGGTGTGGAATGAGAGAGTGAAATTAATGAGTTGGGATGTAATAGAATGAATGTGTGGAGTGAGTATGAATGGGACAAACAGGCAGCAGTCCTTATCCAAATGTATGCAAATCAATGCTCGTGTGTGTGTGTGTGTGTGTGTGCGCAAATTAGAAGCATACCTGCCAGCAAACCAATACATTCTATCAGCAACTCTCAGACTCTGTCAGTCACTCATGACACTTCTGTCAGAGTCATCAGACCCTTTTCAAAATGGCTACACTGTCAGCACTGCTCTTTGTGCCACAATCAAGCCCGAAGTGAACTGGAAGCACATGCTTTGCTGTGTATATACCGGATGGTGTTCTAATGAGTGCAGAGAAGTGAGAATTAACTGCTTAATTTAACAAAAAGCCAATTATTCAAAAAAAATACACAGTATCATATTGAATGAGCAAGGGATTTGGCCCTCACTACACTGTCTTTATATAAGGCCCTTCCATATCTAAACAGTGAGCAAGCAAGGTCTACCCCATTATATAACCTCCCCATTCCTCAAGATCATAAGGTAGCATCTTCTAAATGGTTCTGCTTTTTTTAGTAGTTTTGCTTGTTTTTTTTTTATATTCTACAGTTCTTACTTATAATAATTGCTTTTGGTTTCTTATATATGTATAGAAGTGTGCTGATGGGGTAGAAGAGGGAATACCAGAGTGCAGGAGAATGGATAGAGGAAGTCATAGATTGATGATGAAAGAGAGTGGAGGAATGGGAATTCTTACGGAGTGTGCAGTATTCCAGGATAACAAAGTACTTTACAAAGGTAGGTGGATTTACCCCTGTTTTATAGTTGAGGAAACCCAAACACACAGAGGTTATGTGACTTGCCCAAAGCCATACAGTGAGTCAGTGTCAGAAATCAGGATACTTAGACTTCTGATCAAGTCATGAATGATTGAATGAATATAATTTAATAAAACAAACAAACTCAATTAACTTGATAAGCCAATAAAGGCATTTTGACCAACACGGGAAAAAGGAATATGCCTTCTTCCTTTTCCAGTCTCTCCCATCATTATTTTTTGAGGGGAGGGAAGAGGGGGGAGGGGAGAGAGTATGTATTGCCTTCTTTAAAAATAAAGAAAAAAGAGTCAGAGAGAAAGAAAAGGCGACAAAAATAAGAGTGATAAATTTAAATATTTTAAAAAGTAAATTATCCTCAAAGCATTTTACTGGGGGAACACAAATAATGTGTAGAAGGGAATAAAAATATCTCTGAAGAGCAACAATAAAATAGTATTAAAAAAAAAAACCAAACAAACCCACTGCATACAAGAAAAAGGCAAGAAAGTCCTCTACCTTTCTGAAGCTGTGACCATGGCGACCAAATCTCATGAATAGACAAAAGTGGAGTATTTCACTCTCCTAGGCAGCTTTGGACCACCAGCTGGGGACGGTTACTACATCTTATACTTCTTCTGGACCAAGTACTACAAATTGGGTCTCTGGTGTTAGTGCTGTCAGTGAACTTCTCAGGGGCTTTGCTCTTACTGAATGGTGAATTTCCACTAGAGGGTGGGGGGGGGGGCAACGTGCATATTATCATGCCAATGGTGGCATTGCCATTCATCACGTGTGCCCTGGTAGCCAGAGATGATCCTAGGGAGCATTCTATAGTTTTTCTCAGGGCTGGCACTAGCTTGCCCCTAAAACTAGGTCAGTAACCCAAAATCATTCAAAATAGTCTTCAATGTCCCAAACACAAGGTCCATCATAGTATACTCATAGTTCATACCCACCTCCAACACTCCGGTCATCTACAGAGACCTTATTCCGCTCAGCAGAAGCCGAGCTTTCTGGCTCAGACTTTGTTCCTCTGTCTGCACACATCCTGTTCTGACAGGAAAAGCAGCGTGTTATACTACTCTCCTGAAAGTTTCTCCTGGAAAGAGAGAGGGGAGCCCTGCCCCCCCTTACACTACAGAGGTCCTGATCCCAGGCCTTTAAAGTCACAGTGACCTGGAATCTTCCCATCTGGCTGCTAATTCCTCAGGACCACCTTCTCTTTTCCCGTTTCAGACGGTGTCTGAGCTTGTGCTCACACTAACATTCCTGGAAAGGGGGTCTTCTGGCTCCCCACAGGCTTAATGGAACACTACACCCCATTACAATGTCTTCTCATGAGGTATTCATTGATGTTTCATGACCTGTCATGTCATCAGGCTTCATTGTTTTATATTTGCTAGCTAAAGGATTGAAAAGTCATCCTCAATATTTTGATATTGCAATGACTTGGTAACTCAGTCTAGCCTTAGAATGTAACAAGAATGACCTATGTGAATGAAAACTGTTCTTGGAATTAATTTTATATAGAGAGACTGAACTTGTGGTTTTCTGACTTGTTGCAGGTGAAGTCTACATATGCTGTTTAACAATAAACTTGTCCCGTTCTTGACGTTTGGGTTTACTGGTAATTGAAATAATAACAGAATGTAAATTTTAGCCTAGCTTCCTCCCTAAATTTGGCTATTCCTTTGGTTTTATGCAGGTCCTTCCTGTCACCATATGCCTATTTCATCTGACCAGAGGCTTTCACCACCTCTCAGATCCTGGTGGAGTTATCAAGCCACACCTGCCACAATGAGCCAGACTAACTCAGCAGCTTTAGGTTCTTCATCAAAACCATCTTGCAACCTGTGACTCTACCATCCAGCTATAAAGACAGTGGAAATTTATTTAGCACCTAATTTTTTTAATTTACTATTTCTATCACTCTAGCAGCAAGAGGCATCATACCTGGCCAGGCACCATTGTGCCTAACACTATACATACAGCATAAGACAGACTCTGTTCCAAAGTCTTAGACAAGACACAACAAGTAGGTGCAACAAGTACATACAGATGAGATGTGGGGAGGGAAGGTACATACAGCTCAAATATAGCTTCAAAACCCCCAGTCACTCTCACTTTCAAAATCCCTATGGTACTTTACACATAATTTAACAGCAGCAACATGATTTGGATCCAGGGTGACCCAAACATTAGAACGGGGTGCCCTAAAAATATTTGCCATGTGCATGCGTGCACAGCATTTGGCCACCTACTGAGGGAAGCTGGTTTAGCAGTAACACCCTGCAATGGAGATCTTAATCAGGTGGTCCAACTGCCAAAAGGGAGCATTGCTGACATAACTGACTTACTCCCTCAAAATATACAATGACTAGTGGGAACATGCTCCCAGCAGGTTCCCCTATGAATATCCTCCAGCCAAGGGAAGAGCCATGCTAGCAGGAGAGCTACAATACAAGCTCCCTTACTGTAATACAACACAATGGTTTTCATATAGAGTAGGTAAAAAAAGGCATTACACTATCCCACCCAGTACTTAGATCTAAATTTTCTACTGTGGCCTAGATCCACTCAGCAGAGCAGAACTAGAAAGACCATCAGAGTTCCAATTACAACTCCCTGATACATTTCCTGGCTCCAACCCACCCCAAGTCCTGGCATACACCAGCTGGCAAGAGTCCCCAGTGGAGGATAGCCAGAATGCAGTGCACTCCATTTGTGCCCTCCCCTGTTCCATAAACTAGGGCTAGAAGGAGGAAGTGGAATAGAGCCAGTTTTGCCAGCTCTACACTCCAGCAGAGGAGATGTGGACAGTTTCTGCTCCCATCGCAGCACCTAGGGAATGCAAAAGGACCAAAGTAGGGAAGAGACTCTTCCCCTTAATCTTTAGCCTGATTAGTCTGTAAGCCCTTCGGGGCAGGGATTGCCTCCTGTTTATGACTGTACAGCACCCAGCACAATCATATCTCAGTCTTGACTGAACATTGGGCATTACTATAATATACATATTTAAAAATAATAAAATAATAATCAGGAACACAGACTAGCTGCAATTTCTATATGGAGAGAGTTCTTGCATTTCATCCTCCCAACTACATACGTAACATGTAGCTGAATTTCAATTATTTTAAATAAAACTGTTATTTCAAAGGGCAAAGGTCACATTTTGATATCATAACTTCATAAACAGGAAGAGTGTAGAAAATAGGTCTTCCTGGAGACCACAACGTCCTTGATTTGGACAAAAGATGACACTGCCATTTTCTTCTGACACTCAGGGATTTGTCAAAGCTCCAGTAGCTTTTACTACTCTGTATCACTAAATACTTATTGAGCTATGTCACAATCAAATTTATACAGCCAGATAACCATTTAAATTATCTACTGCAAGCTAGGGACTGAATTCAGGTTTGCAAGCAAAAAACATAGCATATCATGAAAACTGCAAAAGAATGGCAAATTTTAACAAAATGGCTGCCAGAATTGATGTAATTTCCATAAAGAATCAGGTATATTCACATTTATGAGCTATTTTGAGTTGCTCATATTTTCAACATATGCTAATAGGTTGTTTGTTTTTTTAACATATAGTCAGTTTTTTCTTTTTGAAATTAATTCAAGCTATAGTATAAAATATGCAGAGAAACTGCATTAAGTCGGCAACTTTCCAGCTTCTTCCTGCACTTTATCTTTTGTGTTGTATTTCACCTCTACAACAGTTTGACTTTCTGGGCTGAACTGCTTTCTTAAAGAATGAGTATCTATAGCAGAAAAAATGAAATTGTTTAATGTTGCATGATATCTTCCCAGAACTCTAGTGCTCTGGGCCCAAGAAGTTATCTTGTATTGGTTCAATAATGCAAAGCTGTGTTAACTCCCTCCCTGCAGGTTTTTCCTTCTCTACAAAGAAGCACAGCTCTTAAAACACACACTCTTACCAAGCATGACAAAAATCAAGACCTCACCCCACATGGTTTCTGACCTGACTATTAATGTTGAAGGTCAAACCACTACCCTTGAAGAACAGAACGGCTAAATCACTAGAGCCTTTTTCAAATATGAAAAACTCCCTTCAGGGGAGATGTAAGCCTTTCAGCCCTCAATTAACTCCTCCTAGTGATGCAACAGGACACTTAACAGTATTTGAGCCATAGCTTTATCAGCTGTTAATTACTTATTTGGTATGCAACAATAGATGATAAAGTTCCATGTGATATGATGTAGAAATATCATAGTTTTGGATTCTGACTTTAAAATTCATAGGCGATATGGATGAAAATAAAGTGTGTTTTGTCTTTTTGTGTGAGCAAGCAGATACTTAAGCACATTTTGTTGGGGGCATTTATGGAGATCATTTGAAAACTACATCTTTAACTTTAAAATAAACCTTTCAATAGGTTATATGCATACTGTGGTTACTAATATTACATTGTTTCTATGATCCTCAAATGAGATGATTGCGGGGAAGAGGGTGTGAGTGTGTGAGAGGGACTCTGACTTTTTAAATTTTGAATCCTTGGGATAGCTGAACTAAAATTAAAGAGGTGGAGAAATTTTACACAAACTACAGAATGGTTTAGAAAAAATATCAATATTTTCCATATCTCATTTTATCTGAAAATACTAGAATCTATTTGAAAATGTTACACGACCACAACTGTTAATATATTCTTCTTTAAAACAAAACATAACACTAAAGAGTTACTTTATAACAAGTTTATATCTTTGTTTATTATCCAAAAAATCTTTAATCAGAGTTCACTAAAACAACTGGATACCCATTTCAATCAAGTAACATCTATCATAGAACTTGGCTACTTGGCACTTTTGAAGATTTATCATTTATCATCAGTTACAGATGAAGTTCATTGCCTTGTTCACATGAACTGCATAGAGATCGACCTGGTGCCCCTTCCTAACAAAACCATTTCACAGTTACTGCATCTTACTCCTGCAAATATATAAATTGACTTGGATTTCTGACCAGGGGCATAGGACCCTAGAGGTATCAAACTTAGTTAACTAGAAAAAATATTTTAAATGAACTTTATACAAACTATAAATAGATATTTTGCTTCCAAATGTGTTTTATTGCAGCATATAAAGTAGCTAGGAAAAAAAGAACTATATCCATAAAAAAGCTACCAAATACATTAAGCAACTCACAACTGAGCTTTGCAGCAGCCCAGACCTTTAGGCTATACAGAATGCATTTAAAAAAAGGCAGTGACCACTATGACCTTGACCCTAGCTACACCATAGCCCCCAGCATTTAAAAAGCAACTGCAGGATTTATCAGCTAGGCCATACTCACCCACTCAAATCTAATTCTGACCGATGACCTGAAGAGAAACAGAAAGAGAGAGAGACAGAGAGGGAGAGGGAGGGAAAGAGAGAGAATAAAAAAAAAAGAGAGAGCGCGACACTAAATCACTAAAATTTGCAAGGACAAAAGGGTCACAGTGATGGAATTATAATTGCCTTTGACAATTACCTAGGCATAGAAATACAGTAAATTAATAGGTGGGTTTACCTTGATACACTTCTGAGACTTTCATTAATATCTCCCAATTATTTCCTCATGGGCACTGGAAGAGATCTTAAACTTGGTTTTATAATGGTTTTAATTGCTAACTTCTCTCTAAATCTAGATAGAATGTTAATCAAGTTAAGTGGGGGTTGCTTTATGAAAAGCTACATCATCACCATTTTTATTAGTCAGAGGATTGGTCAGGTTAACGATACTATCATTTTTGAGAAAATATTTTTGAAGACTGCTATAAAGAAGTGACTACTGGATTAAAAAGAAATAATTTCACTTTCCAGTTTTCCTGAAATGTATTCCATTCAGTGCATACGAATGATGTGCCTACATTTTATAAATCACTAGTTTATTTTATTTATCTCTTCCTGTTACTTGTCTCAAAACCATAAATAACTGGGGAAATTCCTAATCCAATACCCAATGAAATGACCAGCAGTCCTTCCATTCACTTCAGTGGGCACTGAATAAGGCATTTGGAGTATTATTTGGTCAGCTGTGGGAGGAAGCATCAGGCAAAAGTCAATCCTTCCTCCTATCTGCTGAGTTGCCTGGAGATGGATTGATGGATTTGTAATTGGCCCATGCCACACCCCTTGCAGAGGAGATATGGTGCCATCGGAGGCAGGGAGTGCATTTCCACTCCTTGGAGCAAAGATCCTTCTATATACTCACCCCCTCTCCAATGGTGTTGGGTTTATGGTAGAACAACTATATTAGAGATCCTGGATAACATAAGCTTGCCATTTCAACTGTGCTTGACGGCATACTCAGGACTACAGTCAAGCACCACAGGGATTTTCCCCACACTGCAAACTGGTCTGACAGTTGAGTTTTTTCACCCTCACTTGAGTCAGGCATATACTAACTCAGGGGTCGGCAACGTTCGGCATGCGGCTCGCCAGGGTAAGCATCCTAGCGGCGGGAAGCCGCGGCCAGCACATCCCTCGGCCCGCGCTGCTTCCCAACGCCTCCATTGGCCCGGGACGGCGAACCGCAGCGAGTGGGGGCCACGATCGGCTGAACCTGCTGCGTCAGCAGGTAAATAAACTGTCCCGGCCCGCTAGGGTGCTTACCCTGGCGAGCCGCGTGCTGAACGTTGCCGACCCCTGTACTAACTAATGGGCTGGAGGGCCACATTTTGTTGATTATATTCACACCCCAAACCCCGTTCTTACAGACTTTCTTTTACATCTGGTTTAAATTTCCATCCCAGAGGAAATTCCAATATGGCAAAATGCATTTTCATACTGAACTGCGATGAAAAGTCAAAAATGAAAATTTTTCACAAAATGACGAGTTACAAACAATTTCAATTTGGAAAAGGTTGAACTGTTTTGCTATTTCTGAACAAAACAAAATGTTTCTGCATTCCCAAGCTGAAACATTTTGATAGATTTCAACAAACCAAAGTGTTTAATTTGGGTTAACCCTAAACAAAACATTTTGATTTTTCTTCTGGAAAAAGAATCAGTATATTGGTAAAAATTATATTTCCAATTATTTAAGCTCAGGTATCCCCACACCAGTTACTTGAGAGCAAAACTGTTTAATGCAAACACTTCATTAAACAATGTAAATAACTGGCTCTAGGCAGACTGGGACCCCGGAAGCCTGTGACTGTTAGGATTTAGCTTCAAACCAAAATGCTACAATCAGACGTTTCCTTGGGGCTATGAAGAACTGAGCACTATTAAGGGCCTCTAATCTCTACATGATCATAAAAGTTGTTCTTGTGGCCTGTCACTTGCTGCATCACGTGCCCAGTGGTTCCCATATTTGTGTTCGGGTTGGGATAAGGTATAGCCTCAGCACTATATCCATATTATAAGGACTCCTGTTCCATGACATTGCGAATGATAAACAGAAACTAGGGCAGGTCAGGAATTTTCCATCAGTGGAGAAACTGCATTTTCCGATTCCGACTCCACTGATTATATACGTTCTTATAATAATCTTATAATAATAATAATAACATAGGTCAGATTATGGGAAAAGACATGGTTTTGCCCATGTTAAAAAAATTTGTACAATTGTTTTATTGAGAAGCTCTAGTGTCAGGCTCTGGAGCAGCAACTTGAAGTTGGAGCAACTTGGAAGGCAACAAAAATGATTAGGGGGCTGGAGCACATGATTTATGAGGAGAGGCTGAGGAAACTGGGATTATTTAGTCTGCAGAAGAGAAGAGTGAGGGAGGATTTGATAGCTGCTTTCAACTACCTGAAAGTGGGGTTCCAAAGAGGATGGATCTAGGCTATTCTCAGTGGTAGCAGATGACACAACAGGGAGTAATGATCTCAAGTTACAGTGCGGGAGGTTTAGGTTGGATATTAGGAAAAACTTTTTCACTAGAAGGGTGGTGAAGCACTGGAATGGGTTACCTAGGGAGGTGGTGGAATCGCCTTCCTTAGAGGTTTTTAAGGTCATGCTTGACAAAGCCATGCCTGGGATAATTTAGTTGGGGACTGGTCCTGTTTTGAGCAGGGGGTTGGACTAGATGACTTCCCGAGGTCCCTTCCAACCCTGATATTCTATGAACAATTGACCCCACAATTCCTGAGTTTCAACATTCTTCTATTGTCAGCAATATCTGTGAAACCCACTGGCAATCTCTGTGTCTCATTCTCCATCAGTGGCTGGTCTAAATAGAAGATAACAACACACTGCTTCTATCAGTCACTCTGTTAGCGCAAGTCACAGAGATCTGTCCCATGTATATAAATATTCCATTTCTGATTATGACACCTGTAGAGGTAGGTTTGATTCTACATGATGGAATTTCTGGGGGGGGTTTCCACTTTCTTTTTTAAATACTTAGAAAATTATACACCAAAAACTATGTTGATAGAATGCTAAGGTTGCAAAGTCAAGTATTCAAACTTTAGGAATGCCAGAATTAAGGTTAGTTGTACTACCTTAATTCAGACCTCTTGGACATATGCATTATGATACATTCTTTAATTACATTAACACATTGTTTTCTCCATAGGATAGCATTCTGGAGATGAACCAGGGTTGTTTACTGAAGGAAGCTTTTGTCTGCCTCCATCCTGTGTTACAGAAGTTCCAAGGTATATAGTTAATGAGGCAGGGGACTTCAAGAGAAGAAAGCATGGTCTCATGATTAAGGCACTTGAATGCTATTATGGCAAACTGGACGCTATCCCTGCCTCTGGCACAAAGTTCCTATGTGATGCCAGGCTCTTCATTTAAACCCAGCTTTTCACCCGGGACCACCAATTGAGTGTTTTTCATTTTGAGTGCCTAACTTGAGCCCCAGGGGCTTTTCACAGCTGCTACTGAAGTCACTAGGAGCTGTGCTTAGAAGATATAAAGTGCCATATAATGCTAAGTACAGTAGAACCTTAGAGATACGAACACCAGAGTGACGAACTGACTGGTCAACTGCACACCTCATTTGGAACATGAAGAATATAATCAGACAGCAGCAGAGACAAAAAAAACCACCACCACAACAAAACTGTACGACTAAACAAAATGGCAAGCAAGGGCACAAACATGTCACACTTTCAATTGACACAAAGCTAGAAATATTTAAAAAAACTCGACAATGATGCTAGCTTCAGCAACATAGTAGTAGAACATACTATATTCCCGATATATCGGGAAATCAACCGATAAGTCCCCCTTAGGAAAAAAATAGAGCAAATTGCAAAAGAAGCCAAAGACAGCAGAGCAGTAAAAAGTAGGTGTATTGTACGTAAAGCTGCTGCTGATGATTTTGATGAGGCAATGTATCTGTGGTTTTCACAAGGGAGATCAAAAGGCACTCCTATAAGAAGTGTGATGGTTACAGAAAAGGCAAAATTACTCTGAGAAATGTATCCAGACAAAAAATGAGGACCATTTTAAAGCAAGTGTAACCCACAACCTTCTGGGTGTGGTGTTCTGTCCCATCTAGTGGCACCAAGATCATTGAGAGAGAGAGAGAGCGAGAGAGCGAGCGAGCGAGAGAGATTAATGAGTTTGCTCTACAGGCTTAGCTAACAGCCAGTTGGCTTTTAGCTCATGCGGTAGAGGCTCATGCACTAAGCTCCAGAGGTCCCAGGTTTGATCCTGCCCGCCGAACACAGGGATCTGTTGGCGTTATACGAGCACATGGTAGCTCTGTCAGTTCAAAGATCGACATGGAATATAGCAGTTGGGGTTGCAGGAGGGTCTCTGAGAGCTGACTCAAATGCTATTGGAGAATTTCAAATCACTGAATAAGGCAGTGGTCCTGTGAAAATAGCAGTGTGTTATCATGCAATTAAAAACTAACATTATGCGTTTGCAGAGTGGGACTGAATTAAGGTCACACAGGCAGCCTTAATGATGGCATCGCCTCACTTTGAGTTCTTGAGTTTGCAAACTTACTGTTCCTTTAACAATTTTTTTTCTGTGCAATTATCTATTTACATTTTCCTGTACTTTGCTCTTATGTACTTTTCTGGGTTTTTCCCTTAACTATTCAATGTTGTATGGAAATAATACAATTATTTCCTTTATTAGTGATTGATGTTTTTTTAATTCCTTTAATTACTCTATATGTAATTAAAAGTACAGAATACTAACATATCAATCAAAGATAAGGAACCGCAAACAAATGAATCAAAGATAAGGAAAATCAATTCATAAAGTTAACAAATATTTCATTTGATAACAATGCATATTAAAATATTTAATGTGAAATATTATCTTTCATATTATGAACAAATCTTTTCTGACAGTGCATATTTTGTGGAAATAAAGTGAAATCAACAATGCTGTCCACCGATCCACAGATTATGCAACATGACTACGATTTCTACAATTCCTAAACAGACTGGTAACCTAATGTGGAAAATCTATATCTTGTATAAAAAAAAAATGATCCTTGGATAAGTTAATATATCTAAACATTGTGAATAAGTTATATAAGCTATAAATTATAAGCTAAAGTGTTCAAGTTTCTTGTTCCCAAAAGCCTGGATAATTCAATTACTTTCTTAATGCTCCTGCAGTTATTAACAAATCTGGTACTACAGTGAAACCCTGCTATAACACGATAATTGGGGTCCAAAAAATTCGATCGTGATAAATGCGGGGTCATTTTATAGCGGGGTTTCAAAAATTTACCATTTCAAGCTGGTTAGTTTAAGTCTTGTTAAAAAAACAACGGTTATCCCAGCGTGTTTTAAACACAAAAATAGTAATTTAATTACATGTACATGAAAGAAACATGTGAAATCCACTATACTAATCATTGTGCAGAGTGCAGAGTCAATCTGGTTGCATGACTCCATAAATTTTAAATTTCATCACTTCTTAAAAAGGCTATCTAATGTGGTCTGCTTATTTGCCAGGGACTGTTGGCTTCTAGCAAAGTCAAGAATGCTTCTGAGTTGGAAGATTTTGACGCTGTCCATGTCTTGAGTTTCCAGCCACCTCAAACTGGCTTCTAGGTGCTTTACTGCCTTGGACACTTTTGTTGAGGGAGTTGAGGTGCCATCATCGTCGTCGTCGTCATTAGTGCCACTAGTTTCGGGCTCTGGTGGCGCAGCTTCATTCTTCCCGCTGACATTTGCAACAATTTCGTCATCTGAGATGTGTTCATATATGGGGCACATGTCATCTGCTGAAAACCAGTTGAGGATATCATAATGACTGTGCTCATATTCTTCTGTGCTTCTTCGGCTAAACGTATGTCGTCTTCATTGAATCTTGTAAATTCAGGCTCGTCGTCGTTATCACCATTGTGTGTAGATGACAGAAAAGCTGGACTTAGACCACGTTCAATGCAACGTGCAGAGATAGCAACCCAGGCTTTCCTGCCGAGGTGACAGACTTCTTTTAAGTTGAGTGACGCCAGTGATGTGTCGATGGAGGAGTTGTTATCCACTACCATCCGCTTGATCATTTTGCGATGATAGTTTTGTTTTAATGCCAATATGATGCGTTGGTCCAGTGGCTGGATTTCTGATGTAGTGTTCTTCGGGAGATAAGAGACTTTAATCTTGCCGACTGACAAGATTTTCTGCTGGGGAGTGGGCATGGCAATTATCCAGCAGAAGGAGAGCTTTTTCCTCCTGCTTGAGTTTTCACAAATGAGCCTGAACGGCTGGCACAAAATTTTTATGGAACCAGCCTTCAAATATGGAGCTATTCATCCATGCATTCTTGCGGTTAGTGTATTCAAAGGAAAGGACCTTCATAATAACATGATGAAAACATCTGGGAGACCTCGCTTTTCCAATCATCAGAGGTCTGACTTTGTGGCTGCCAGACTTGTTGACGCAAAACAAGAGAGTGACTCGGTCCTTCTTCTGCTTAAAGCCTTCTCATTTGTGACTATCAGTCCTGGTTGCAAGGGTGCAATCGGGTAACATTTTAAAGCATAAACCAGTCATAGGCAAACACCATACACATGTACAACCTGAGAACTAAGTGCAATGGGCCTGCAATAGCCACGAGTCACTTTATCCTATAAGACCGGAAGAACGTGGTTTATTTATAAATATCATTAAAAAAGTACAGTACAGTATTCCGGCAAAACACGAACAGTATTACGGCCTTAAAGGGGAGCCAACTTATGATCGCATTATATCCGAATTCGCGTTATCACAGGGTGCGTTATTGTGAGGTTTGACTGTATCTGAAAAGTAAAATCTTTCCCTTTATATGGGATGGAACCAAAAAATTCCTCTGATAGCCAGAAGTTCATAGTAAACACAAGGTCTTTAAGGATATGTGTACATTGCAATTAAAAACCCTAGCTGGTCCATGCCAGCTGACTTAGGGCTGCAGGGCTGTTTAATTGCATTGTAGAGTTCTGAGGGGTCCGGGCCAGCTGCAGGTTTTTAATTGCAGTGTAGACATACCCTTAATGGACTCAGATTGGTCCTGGACATCACTGAGTATTAACTAACTGCCATAGAAAACAATGGTCTCCACAGGAAAAAATGTAAATTGCTTTTATTACTGTAGTTCTTATCACATTGATATTTACCTCATTTCATAATCCACCAGAAAGATACCAACTGCTCAGGAAACAATAAAAGCAATATAGATAACTGAACCAATTTCCTTGTTAAAGTAGATTTTAAGTGGTGAAAATATTTTAAGTGCAGAAAATATTTATTTTTACAATTAGAATGAAATTTGTTATTGATTTTCATATTTGTCTTAGGGCAAATACAGGTTTGGAAAATACCTTGTATTTGCCATAGTAATGACTACCCCAAATGTACTTTTTGAATCTTTAAGATCCACAATAAAAGAAAGCTGGGACTGGATTGCACAAAACAATACAAGTACGAAGAAGTAGTTCTGGAATTATGCATTTTGAAAAAGTATCTTATCAATTTAACAGACTATGCAACATTTGGTATCATGGAAAAATAAAAATGACAAATATTTATTACAAATTTGATTAAAATATGGAACATTACCAGCTTTCACCTTAACTATACACCTCAAAGATTATAATGTATGGCTTCCATATTATTTTGTGTTGGTTTCTTCAGGGTGCACATGTGAACAGTGTCATTTCCTACATGTAACATTTATTAAAAAATACTCTTCAAATTTAACTTAGTTTTTTGTTCATAAAGCAGAAAAATAACTTACTATTTAGTTATTTGTAGAGCTACTGATTGTGCTAACAGCAGTATTCAAAAATACTCAAATACTGATAGAAGCAGCAGGGGTACATCCCTACATACACCTCTACCTCGATATAACGCTGTCCTTGGGAACCAAAAAATCTTACCGCGTTACAGGTGAAACCGCGTTATATTGAACATGCTTTGCTCCACCGGAGTGCGCAGCCCCGCCCCCCCTGGAGCACTGCTTTACCGCGTTATATCCGAATTCGTGTTATATCGGGTCACGTTATATCGAGGTAGTGGTGTATAATTAAGATATGCATTTGCCATGGGAAATGCTAGCATATATCTTCCCACTACTGCACCCCCCGGCCCATGACATACTCCAAAACTCACAGAGAGACTACTGCAGGTATCAAGGGGGAAGGGGAGCAAAGGATGATGCCACTTTCTCTCTTTCACCAATTCATACCAGCCACTTTTGACCTCTATATGCATAGCAGTGAATGAAGGTATACAATATGCTGCTTCTTCCTTGATAACTTGGAGAAAAATCAGAAGCTCTCTGCTGCCACGATGAATAAAAGTGATCAGCCAGCTACACTGTACACTAAGTATCTGCAGCAACATTTTGTATAAAACTAAGAAATACTTTGATAGAATGAATTAAGTGGCAGAAATGGATGAATGAGTTCATCTCAGTCACAGAGAAAAAAATGACAAATATTTCCAAATGAAATAAAGGGGAATGTGTCCTTCAGAGCTACTGAAGGTAAAAAGAACTCAAGATTTAACAAGAGAAATGACAACCCATGCAGGTAAGCAATTTGAAGAACCATCATCTGCTCAGATCCGGAATTAAGGATTCCACTGCCATTTCTATAGCTGAGAAATGAGATACTTCTTTTAACTTTGCCTTCCTTCCACCAACTATCCAGTATTTCTCTAATGCTATGTATTGCTTTTTATAGGCAAAAGAAGAGCACTATCCCCAAATACATAAGCAGAAGGGACAGACTGTTGATTATCAGACATGCTACGGTTGAAGGGCTCTACACATGCAAGTTCACCTTGTAAAAGCAGGGGAGGGAGAAATAATGGCAAAAATGAGCCAAAAATGACCTCAGTGGAGTTAAACAAGGGATGAATCTGATCCACTGAGTTTGCAACAAAGAAGATCCTTTGGGTTGAATCCTTGATTGACTTTCATGGAGCCACACCAATTTACACTAGTTAAGGATTTGTCCCTTTGTGTCTTCCTATCTAGGTTTTATAAAGGTTGCCCATCACAGTTTAAGGTACTACCTCTGGTGGACACTAATACAGTTTTTAATTTATTAACAAAAGAATCTTTCACTCCATCATAGAAGAGCTACAGAAATGTCTGTGTCTATATTTGGTCCCCTGTAGGGCAAAATATAGGTCAAGGGGAAAAAATCTATGTATATATAAATAAAATATGTATTTTTTCCACCTCAGGATATGTCTACACAGCAGCTAGGAGGTACAATTCCCAGCTTGGTGCACTAGGTCTGCTCAGAGCTAGCACCTAAAAATAGCAGCATGACTGCAGCAGCGTGGATGGTGGATCAAGGGCATAACTAAGACCTTGGATGGAGCTGTATTTGTGTGACTAGCCCAAGCTGCTGCCCACTAGCACACTAGCTCAAGCAGAAGTATTTAATTCATCAGGCTGAGCCTTAAAAATGATTGAATTGAAGATATTTAATTATGATGTACATTTTAACCCCAAGAAAATCCATTCATAAAAGGCTAACAAGGGGCTGTCCATAAATTATCTAACACATTTTTGGGTGATTTTCAAGACCCACCCACTCCTCATACACTTTGTAACACTAAAACAAACATGCAAAATTAAGGACCAGCCCAGCCCCTAATTTGTTATGTAATTTATGGACAGCCTCCCAAAAGAATTTGAAAGCTGGGGGGGAGGGGGAAACTTCAGCTTGTTTTTCAAAAGAGCCTAGTAGCAAACCTGATGGCCTAGAAAATGCTGGGAGAGCCACAGTCATGCACAATGAAAGCTTCCATGTACAAATAGCAGGCCAAAGTCTCCTCTTAATTATTTTCCTGTGTTTGGGTTGAACTGATGTAACTGAGAGGAGAATCTGACCCAGAGGACCATGTTCTATTCTTGTCTGCAGTGGTGTGAATTCAGAGGGTCTCCATGAAAGTGAAACAAATTACTGTAGATTTACACCAACAAAAGTATATCAAGTACCTCTTGGAATTTCTCTAGTTCGCATCCTGGAATTGCTACAGGTTAGCAACTTTCCCAGTTACCAATTAATTCTAATACAAAAATAACATAACAGTTTTGTTTTACTGCAAATGGTAATATACAAGTTTGACATAAAACTAGATTCCTAGGATGGATTTCACTTAACCTAAGAGGTAAAGAATCAGTCATGTAGTTGACTGAACAGCCAAAAGAATACCATTTATTATTAATTATCACGATCAAATAGTCTATAGCTTCATTCAAACACAGAATCATCTTCCGGCCAATGAAAGCAGAACTCCCACTTAAATCAATGGGGTGATATGGGCCACACCTAGGCCATAGCTAATATATGACTCACTATGCTCACCTATTAATAAATATATTACTTGCAGCTCATAGTTAAATTCTGCATTGTTTCCATAGACAACTCTTCATTTCTGTCTGATGATACTGTATTCATCTTTTCACATAGGTCTATAGGAGGACCTAGACAATGCCGCTGTCTGCCTGACTGGCACTGACATATCTATATAGTTCTCAATCTAGGTCAGACCAATTTCAAGGATCAGTGCCATAACCTCCCATGTTCTACTGTTGTACAGATATAATTTATATTAACCAACTACAGTATATCCTAGGAGGAGTTCCCTAGATATGCTAGGTACTATTTCAATTACAGACACAAAGTGAATCAGAAAAAAATCATCAGTATGACAAATAATGGCTGCCTTGCTAACTTCTAGCTACTCCTCAGTTTTAGTAGTAGACTGCTTCTTGAAGCTAGCAACAAAATATATAAAACAGTGATTTAAAAGAGTCTATAGTTTAAAAATCCTGCCTTTTGCACCCTTTATGAATCCATAATCTTTGTGGGCTATTGCATCATGGTACCTTCTATTTAATCGTGAAATAGGCAACATCTCCTCTATGGTACCAGGAAAGAAGGGTAAAATTATGTTCTGACTTTTTAAAGGGTCTCTGTAGTATTGTAACACTGCTTTGCTCACCAGGATGCACAGAAGTCACCATCCATGATACAGCCTATTCCCACTGGTGTACCTGGCCTATTCAGTACCAGTCTCTGCCTCCTCACCAATCTTTTTCACTCCATCTAGGGTATTTTGAGTCCTATGTGGTGGGTAAGAGGGAACAGTCCCTGTATCAGGAGTGCAGGGACTTGCATTTATGTCTGTCTGCTGCACAGGGCTACAAAAAGGAGAGGGCCCTCTTTTGTGTCCCCATCCACACACAGCAGCTAAGTATGATCTGGTCAATACTACTTAATTTCCATAACCTAGGACAGAAATGACTGACATTCACTTGGGTCCCTATCCTGCAAACCCATGGAGGTGAAATTCTTCTTTTTGTATTGAAGGCCTATACACTGTTTAAATCCCAAGTTAGCCCTCAAAATAAGATTTACGTGGTGCATACACTTTATGGTAGTCCTCTCCACTGGAGTACATTTTATGCTGGGGGCATGGAGTGGCCATTAGCTTCAGTGGGAGCTCCACACACGGAGTGCTTGCAACAGAGAGCTCAGAGTCTCATTTCTTAAATGACAAAGTGAATTATTCACTACCTAATTAATTTGACCCATAAAGTTTGAAACACCTATGATCCATCAGCACGATTTCTACTTAAGTTTAAATGATCAGTAAAAAAGCAAGAACATTACTGCAGGCTGCAAAAGTCATGTAACTTCATAAATTTGGGAACTAACTTCTTGCACCAAATTTCATTAAAGGTGGGATGTAACAATAATAAATTATAGCTTCACAATTTTCACCAACATATTCTCTTTGCTCATAGATATCCAAAATAAAGCACTAAAAATGTTACATTTAAACACTTTCCCCTTGGTCCACCTACTTGTGACTGGGTATTGCAGAACAGAGTTCTGCTCTGATATACCTTCTGCAGTCACTTCATTTTCATCAAGTTTAAGTTCTAACAAAATTTAGCCCTTGGTATAGAATGAACAACCAATGCTTTGTAGTCTCTTTCATACAGGTAAAACAGGCAGTGTTGGTGCTTTCAACTCTGACTTTTCTTCCTTGTATGAGTTTAAATTACACTCTTAACATAGTTCTTCTGGTTTATTTTCCTCTTTTAAAATATTTTTAAGTATTTAATTGATATGCTGTAGGGTCTGAGTTTCCTTAGACTCCAATAGCATGTCAATAGTCCCTTTCAGATTTAGCTGAGTTGTGAGCTTTAGCCTTAATTCATATTCATAGTATATGCTGTAAGAGCTCCTGAGAAGCTATTACAGTGTATCCTGCAAATACATATTAACAACAGCACAGATTGCATATTATGGATCCATAGTAACAAATACATACTAAAAATGTGTATGAAAAATAAATATTGTGAATGCATAGTAGCAGTTTTTAAGAACATTAGCATCTCAGCTGTTTTATTTTTAATATCCAAAGTGATTAACCCATGATATGAAATAATCCCTTGTAAAACTCATTTTAAAAAGTATTGTAGCTGTGATTGAGAGAGAATTACAGTGAACATCGAGAAAGTGTACTTTATTTTGTCATTCTTAAACATGAACTTGGCCAGTTTTACTTCAGAATATGCTTCAAATGCACACAATAATTCTCTGGTTAAGATATTGTACGCCAGGTTTCATCCCCAAAATATATTTGTGTGTTCTGGTTCTAAAATCTTCAAAAACAAACAAGATTTCTATGGGAAATGTTGACAAATCTTTATCCTTCAGAGTTAAGAATTTGTAAGCATTTCCTAGCATACCACCCTCATAAGTTCCAATTACATGCTCTCAAAGATGTCTTTTATCTCAGTGAGATGAAAGGGGGCAAATTTCTACCTTACATTCTTTGCACACTCAAAATTCTCACTGACTTCTACAGGAGTTTTAGGTGAACAAGGAATGCAGGATTGGGACAAAAGGGTGTTAAGATTTCTCCAACGTATAACTTTCTCCTTTAAAATGTCAGAATTTACCAACAACTACCACACAGTGGTAGATACCTATTTTTATTTCCCTATAGTTACAATAGGAAATGTTGTACCTATGTAAATGCGGGTAAATGTTGATTTTTCTACTGACGGCCACTGTGTAAGTCATTTGTGGTAAGAGGCATCAATTTTTAATTTCTTGCTCTCATCACCTTATTTACTCCCATTTTTTAAAACACAGTGTGTAGGTAGCTTAAAACTTTAAAACTTGTTTTTTTAAATGCATCAACAATAGTATTTTTATGAAGAAAGTGCATATCCTTTGCCAAGTAATTTCAGTCTTAGATTTAGTGTCACAGTGTGACATTTTTCAGGTAAGAGAATGCCAACAGTACTTGAGGTTCAGTGAGCTCTCAAGATTTACAAACTATGAGGTGTAAACAGATTTGCCCAGTGCTGAATTCTGAGTAAAAATAATTGAATGGTTGGAGCCTACAATCTGAAAGGCATTCCATAGCAAGAAATGGGAAGGAGTTAAAAAAATACCCAACATCTTCTATACTTATATTACACAGAAGTGCAAGTGCACTTCAAATTCATTCTGATTTTAAAGGAATTACCAGTTTCAGACCTATTGTTTATATTTAAAATGGAGAACATAATTAGATCCAGTAATATCTCTAGAACCAGAATGGAAGTAAATGCATCCATTGTACATATGCTTCTGGTTCTTTTTTTTTTTTTAATTAGTTTAATATGTAAACATATTATATTCATGGCTTGAGGGAGCAAAGTCAGTAGGAGGGCAGGAGTGGTGCAGTGGTGGATAGCATTTAAAAGCTAACCAAAAGAAGTGAGTCTTGAGAAGGGTGGCAAAGGAGGAGAATGAGATTGCATGAAACACAGAATCAAGAAGGTATTACAAATGTGATGAATAGTGGAAGAAAAAGAGGGGACCAATACAGATCAAGGGTAATGTAAAGGAGTGAACAGACAGGCAGAGGGAGAATGATTTGAATACTACAAAAGCTCAAAGGGAAGAGATGGCTGAGCAAGAGGGGGGAACTAATACAATCTAATGTGTACCTGTTTGGAGGAAAACCCACAGAATTTGGTCTGTCAAGCACATATTTACAGAGCAGACTTAATGTACAAGTAAAAAAGGGAATCTTATACATTATAGATATTAATCAGCAACTACAGTTAAGAAAAAGTGCATAACCAAATAAAAATATGAATGGAGAAGTGTAGCATTTTCAAAACCTCCTAAGTGACTCCAGAGCACTTGAAAATTGCTTTTGAGAATACGACTCTTAAGCGCTATGTTCTTAAGTCACTGAGGTGCTTTTGAAAATTTTATTCCACAACCTTTTTTATTGCAGTAGGATTAAAGCTGTAAATGTAAGCTGCAGTGTTAAGTCTTTTACTCGCAGAACAGCATATAATAGCACAGTAGAAAATAAATAAGCACTACACACAATTTAACAGTCTCCTGAGGTCAGTGTGGGTCTCCACCTCAAGAGCAACATCTTTTCTGTTTCTTTTGAACAAAAAGGTGTAATTTAGAAGCATTTTTAAAACCTAGATAAAATATTTTTGCACAATATGTCTTCAATACTGGAAAAAATCTTACTGGTTTTGGAAAAAAATAGTTTTCAACAGATTTTAAATGCTAATAACTTCATTTTTTAGCTAAGCCAACTTTTTTTTTTTTTTAAGATTCAGTATATTAGAGGAAAAATAAGTACCATATGCCTTGGCAGTTCCTATCCTAATTACTCAACTGTATTAAATAGCTTACTAAAATCCATGTAGTATATAATTTATGCAGTCTGCTTTTTGCCAAGTACTTCATTGAATATTGGTATTTATCATATTTAAACAGGGAACTCTGTCTAAAATAGGTACTTTTTCAGGATAGCCATTGACTTAGCTATATTAGTTTGTAGAGCAAAATATCTTTTATCAATGTTGTGAATTAAGTTTTGTATAGTGAATTTTGTAACATTATATTTTCCTCTCGTATTAATATTCTTTATATTACATGGCTTCTAAACTCATTATGTACTCTTTTTTTCACAAGGTGTGTTCTCACTTGCAGAGATAAACATTGTATTGCAATTTTCAATAACATTAAAGCTTCTAACAATTTTAAGTCTCTCAATGTTCAAATAAGTACATTTACCATCCTTATGAATCAGCAGTCACCCTACCGAATCACCTGTGAATCCACAATTTAAGCTGAAATACTCAGTGTTAGTTTTCCCAACTACACAGTTGTGAGAGATGCAATTAATTATCTTCCATTATTACTGATCATCAATTAACTCAAAAGGTTGCTAAGATTGTGAGTGTGCTGAAGAAGGCAAAATGTAATGACATAATTTGAGATTGGTAGGACAGTAAATTTCTCTCTTGTTAATAATTAAAGTAGATAACTTATGTTTTTATTTATAGCTTCCAGAAATATCCGGCTCACTTCTCTGTACTGCAATATCAGCTAATCATCTGCTTGTCAGGATCTGACTCAAGCGCTTGTATTTTATTATTGACATACTCTGTATCACATGAAGCCTTTAATTCTTGCTCATTTATAATAAAAAAATTAAAGTTTCTAGTTAATAAATGTAACCTGTTACTATCTTTGCATGGCCCCACTACAGATCTGGGTACATGTAACCAAACATCATAGATTAGAACAAAACTAATTAGCGAGGGATGAACAAGAAAAAACACATTACCTGTTTCAATTTCCCAAACATAAACTGAATCATCTTCGCATCCGACAATTAGCAGATTTTCAGCAAGGTGCCATTTTATCATCTTCACAGGAAACAAATGCTTCCTGGCATGTAAGAGACATACTCTCTCCTGAAGGTGTAGAAGTGCTACTGAATGATCACTGCATATACAGCACACAATCCTGTGTCCGTTTAGCTGCAAAAACATATAAATAACTCAATTTTTATGATTATTTTTTATTGTTTTTATTGTGGTAGCACCTATGAGCTCCAGTCCTGGACCAAGAGCCCATTGTGCTAGGCACTGTACAAACAAACACAAAACAGTCCCTGCCACAAAATATATTCATTTAGAAACTAGTATTACATTTCAGCCTGCATTCCAAAAATTGTTTGAAAAGATTAACTATAAATCTGATCTCCAAAGGAAAGGTACAATCCAATGCATGTATATTGGATCCTCTAAAAAATCACGTACATCAACAGGTGGGCTATTAAAGCAGCAACTATATAATCAAATATACTTAGTAATAGAGGTTTTCCCTGGAAATAAAAAGAAATTAAAAATTACTTTAACTCAAATCGCTATTCATCTGACATAAAATTATGTATCAGTTGTTATGACACAAAGGCCAAAGGCAAAATATCGCCAGTGCAAAAACTAGGTATGTTATAATTGCATTTTGCACTATGTGGATCTGTTCCTGTAAAAGCCTTATTTCGACAAGTAATCCTTACTGACATAGGGTGGAATTCACCCTCGGGTAAAATTCACCCCTGTCCAAAGGACCAGAAAAATGCCTAGGTGCCATGTAAGTCCAACACAATCCCTGAAAACAGGGCTTAAGAGATCAGGTTACCACCTTTTGCCACAGGGGTGATTTTCACCTAGCAGTGCAGAGGGCCAGCACAAGGCCCTATGAACCAGTTAAGCTACCCTGCTATTTTTAGTTAGCTAGCTCAAACAAAGCTAGCGCATGTATGTCTACCCAAGCTGGAAATTACACCTCCAGCTGTAGTGTAGATGCACCATAAGTGGACCTTGTGTAATAAATAGGTTATTGCGCAGGCCCTTTGAACTAAGGTGTATTTCACCTTTAAGGGGTAAAATCCTTGCTCCATTGACTTCAGGGGCATCTCATGCAAGTAAGGGTTTGCTGTATTGAAACCTGTACATTTCAAAAATGCACAAGCATATTAGAAATTAAATAGTACTAGAGCTGATCGTTCATTCTGAAGTAAAAGATTGTTTCTAAAGCATCTAGTTAGACATGAGAAAAAGGCCAATAGAAATTTGCTAGGTATCAAAACAATCAAACACACATATTTATACATAACTAAGTGTTATTGGCCTGATTCTCCTCTCATAGTTTTTACATCAGCGTAACTATTGGCTTCAGTGGAAGCCACTTCAGATTTACACCAGCATACATAAGTGAAAAGAGAATCAGGCAATTATGTGCCCTCTGGCAATTATGTTTATTCAGAACTAGTTCTCTCTAAAAATGCCACATTCAGACAGGAAAGTCTTGATTCTCCACTCCAGTTCTCCAGGTTGATGACTTAATGGGAACTACACTGATGTAACAGTAGCGAATCAGACCCCAAAACAGGGAGCCAACGTAGATCTCACACAAAACATAAAGTAAGTAGTTAGTAACTGGGAATTAAGTTACAAATAAAATAAAATTATTACTGTAAATGTTACTCCCCCCGCCCTCCAAAGAAAGCCATCATATACACTATCTTTACTTACTCTGTAGTTCTCTGGTGATAACAACAGGTTCATTACTGGACCAGCTTGCAGAGTGAATTGATGCAAAATTTCCTCCGTAAATATATCCCACCAGATCACACAAGAATCCTGGCCACCTGACACCAGCCAACTTGGATCAAACCTGGCTGATTTACTGTGTGGATAAAGTAAACAAGTAACACTCCTGCTGTGGCCCTTAAGAACTTTGGAAGGCAAAGTATCTGTAAGACAAAAATGTTAGATAAATGATTTCTGCCCTTTACAAAAAAAAAAAAAAAAAAAAGCTTACAGATTTTTACTATATATGTGCTTACAGTCAGGAAATCTGTACGATGAAATGTGTTCAAGAGTAGAATCGGCGCTAGGCATAAGCAGACTAAGTAATTGCTTAGCGCCCTGAGCAGCTCACGGGGGTCCCCTATTCGCTTTTTTAGTGTGTGTTGTCGGGGTAGGGGTCAAAAATATTCCTGCTTAGGACTCCCAATGGGATAGTACCATTTCTATTTCAGAGCTCACTCCTAAATGAGTAAGAGTTTTAGGCCAATATAGCCCTTACTCAAGATCAAATTCTTTTCTCTATGCCACAAAAGGCACACAACAGGAGCACTGATCCACAGCTCCTGAGCTGCTGCCACTCTACTATGGTTTTCCTTTTTGAGAGGAGAGCCAGAGGTAGAGGGGACTTGAGAGGAGAAATGATCAAAAGGAGCATAGCCCAGGATCTGCAGGAGGGAACCCATCGGATCTGAAACCTTCCGCACCTCTCTCAACTACAGAAAGACTTTGGATATGTCTGCAATGCAATGTCAGCCTAGGGTTAGAAGAATCTGAGTTAGCAGACCTTGGATTTGTTAACCTAGGGTTTGAGCGTCTACACCCATTTGTAACCCCAGATTAGAAATTGTTGAACCCTGTGTCCCAGCTTCGGGCACCAGCATCCACACTGCATTTGCAGGCCTGGGTCCTACCACCCATATTCCAGACTTCCTCGCATCCTCGCAAAATGTGGCCGCTCTAGTCCTTTGTTCATGGTGCAATGTGGGAAAACTTGACTGTTCAGAGGAATTGTGGGGTACTTTTGGCAGAATCTCCGAGCACGAGTCCAATGGGGCTGCATCTATATTGCAAAGCAGTAGGGCTTGAACCCTGGCTCCCAGCTTGACTCAGGCTTGGACCCTCCACCCCTGTGGGGTCCTGGAACCCTTTGTCTGAGTCCTGGGTTAGCACAATGTGTGTGTAGACAGAAGAGGGATTAGGCTTGAAGCTGAGTTCAAACACTGGGCTTACATTGCAATGTGGACATACCATCTGTTTCTTTGCAATATGTCACAGCCAGCTCTCCTGTATATGAACAGAGCATTGGCTGTGCAGAGCTGGGCTCCAATGCAGTGGCTGCAGAGGGGAGAGAAGTGGTTCAGTGCTGGTGGGGGAACATACGCTACCATTTTCCCCTTGGCACTCCCTGATCTTCACCCAAGGGCCTAGGGCCTTTTCAACTGCTCAAGTGGAGGGGAGTACAGGGTCCTCAGTCTTACTTGGGTAAAACTCTCAGTAAGCAGAATTAAGTAAAGACTACAAAATGTCTTCACACATTTTTAAATACAAACAAAACTTAGGACCAGACTCTGAAAATGCTTATGACTAGCATAGTGTTGATGATCCCAAGTAGTCCTATTGGTACTATTTTCTTATCGGGCCTGATTCTCCTCTCAATTACACCAGAATAAAGCCAGTGTCAATGAGAGGAGAATCAGGCCTCATAAAAAAATTCATCACGGTAACGAATCCATGCTCAATTGCAAGTATTTGCACAATCGGGCTCCCACTTCTTTAATGGAAAAATGCACCTGGAAAGAATCTAAGGTGCATCAACATATGCATATAACAAGTTAAAAAGTGACCTTATTGTATTAAAAAGAAAAAAATCAAATCAAACCAAAACACACACCAAGTTTTAAACACCTTCTGAAACTGGAGCAGAAGAAATGTTTCTATTCTTTCAAGATTGAAATAAAGATTCTTTTATATGTGCTCTGAAATTTAGGATTAAAAAGATGTGTTATAATCTAGTATTATTTTTAATTAGGGTTAAAATGACAATTCATACCAAAAGAAGCATGGATATAAAATACCATTCAGAAGAAGCTAGTCAACCAGATCGTGCACTTCTGAAAATTAAAATCAGTTAAACCAATGGATTTGGAGTAATTTAAAGGCAAGGTAACATGACCCATATTTATATTTGACTTACGGTGGCAATTTCTTCACCTATATAATGAAACAGTGCAAATATACATACTGTACAATATTAAACAAATGATTCATGGCAACATATCCAGGAGAGAGCAGTATAAACCTGTAATTGTTCATGAGAAACAATATTAAATAAAAAGGAAAGGGATCAATTCTGCCCTCAGTTTCATGGGTGCTGCTCTCAACAACACCTCCAGGACCAGGACTTGTATAACTGAGGTCAAAACTGAGCCGTCATGTCCCTACTTCCTGCCTCCTTTTTCATTTAGAGGATTATGAAAAGATGCTTGGTTAAAAATTAAATTAAGTAGAATTGCATTAAAAACTTACGTTTCAGCAAGGAAATGTCTTCTAAAATTCTTGCTTTGGCAGCATGCAAAGCAAGTGTTACGAAAATTTTCCCATCTTCACACCCACACACCAGCTTATCAAGGTTGGGCACATATACGGATGAAGTGACTGCTGCACTTTCGGTCCCATCTTTAGATGTACAAATATGATCAATAATGCCTTCTGACATAGCACGATGTTTGTCAAAATCGTCCTGTAGAGTCCAAGCTGCTGCTATTGGGATCTCTAGCAAAAAGGAATAGATAGTCAAGAATAATTCACATGAAATTTCCAGGGATTCAACAATAGAGAACAAGTCAGAGAAGTGACTGATTGTAAAAAAGTTATAAAAAATAAAAAGCACACTTGCCTCCCTGACCACCTCCTCCCAAAAGGTCTGTCTTTCATCCTGTGGTTTGGAACAGTAATTGCACCTTTTCCACACCAGTTGGATCACATGGTCCCTCAATGGGGTAACCTCCATGCACTGGCTTGTGTAGGCCCAGCATGACAGCCCTTTCCATGGCATTTTGGCCAGGCTGGGCAATCTGTGCAAGGATTGTACCTATGTTTCTCCCCTCCAGACCTATGCATGGCTTTATTGGTGTAGAGAGCCTTGTGTAAGTTTTACAGACCAGAGATGAATTCTACCCTGAATGACTAGAGAAGCTCCACTTTCCCGGGTGACTTTTCATGAGAATTGAGGTAGCAACAATGCAATTAAAAATTGCACATAATATAGAAAATTGCCTAACCTTTTGGAGAACCATCAAGCGTCGACACTGGGACATCAGGAATATGCCACAAGGTGATTCTTCCAGATGCTTCTCCAGAAAAGAGAATCTTATAGAAAGGTTCCTTTCTTTCATTCATAAAGCCCATAACAAAAGGAAAACTCTGTGACAAAAATAACAGCAACTAGTCAACATTTCCATATAAAAAAATAGATTAAGACAATACAGTCCCTAATTGCAAAATAAAACTATAATATCTGGAAATACATCTAGAAATAAAGGGCTGAATCCTCAGCTGTGGCTGAACTTTCCTCAGTCAGTGGCTGCTCTAAGTTGCACTGGCTGGTATGACCCTCTTAAAGGCCACTATGAACACAGGGACTGCCAGAGTGCAGCATTGCTCTACCCATGCTCTTGCCACAACATATACGCCAGGCCAGGAGTTGGGACTGGTGGGGAAATGCTACCCAGGGTCTACACCACCTGTGAATTCTTCTACGCCAGGAGAATCCGCAAGCAGCTTGTTAAGTAAATTTTCTGCCTGCTTTGTGCTGGCAGTTTTGCAGAAAACAAGCAGAACGGGGGCAGGAATTGGGCCAAAAAATTCAGCTGATATAAAACCTAAATTATCTTCATAACAAACAGAACAAAAAAAAACAACCCTGCATTCACAGTAGATTATTTAATACAAGAGAAAGCAAGTCTGGGGACAGTGTTTTGGCATAAATACTTAATGGCCTACAGTGTCATCATTCACTTCACCTGCAAGAAGTTACAGGGTATATGGCTATAATATACTTGAAGAAAGCAGACTTGTTACTGACATCTAACAGGTCTCTGCTTATGTATTTCATCATTAACAGTTATTGTACAATGCTGAGAGAAATACATGTGGAATGCAAATGCTATGTTTATTGATAGCTGAAGTCATACATTCTTCCACTGGTACTGGGAATCTATACACCCTCTTTAATCAGAGACCCCTGAATGTAAGGACTAACACATATGATACTACATACTCAATTCCAGTAGTGCCCAAACTATAGGCCTGTGCAGCATTTGACAGTGGATGCTCTCATGATCCTTATTTCCAACTTTTAAACTGCATTAAAATATAGGTGAAAATACATTAACATTCAGATTTTCAAAGGCCCAAAATGCCATTAGATGGATGTCCAGCTCCTACTTAAAAGTCAATGAAAGCTGGGCTTCTAACTCTTATTTTGGGGGAAGATTCTCTAAGGCACAAATAACATTCTCATATCACTTTTCCATATAAGCAATTGTTGGAGTTGCGACAAGGATGTTACATGATTGCAAATGGGAAGAGAAGTCCACAGAATTATAAATATGGGTGCCACTATGAAAAGATTTGGGAACTCCTGCTCTGTGTTATGATGTAGCACTTGGAGGTCGAGATGTACAGCCTCACAAGCTACTTTGAAGTCACACACTCGATTTTGCCATAAAAATCACCATGGATTTTGCCATGAAGTTAATTAGACAGGATGAAGCCAAACATCAAAGAAAAAGAACAGAAAATGGGTAGAATGTGGATACTTTAAAAAAAAATGCTTTCATTTGTTGGAAAAAATTATACATAAGCTGCTCTGCCATCATAGTGACACAGTTATTGCTAAGCCATGTATTTTGGCTACTTCTCTTCGTTGATGGTCTTTGATCTTTTGACATCCTTCAACTATTATCCTATCTGATTTTAGATCACAAGTGTTTGAGGGGAAAAATAAACTAATGGCAATTGCCCTTCACATAAAAATTAAACCGGACAGGTATAAGGAAAACTATGCAGCAAAAGTGGTGTCTAAAATCCTTTACTCAGCAACAAACTGGAGGGACTAATAAAAACCTCACATAAGCCTGTATATTTAATAGTGCTTTTGGTGGAGTACAAATAAAAATATGCCTTTCTCTCACAGTCCTGACGAATGATTTAAGGGCCTGATCCTGGTCCACTTAAGTCAACATCAAAAAACCAAAATTGACTTCAACAGGAGCAGGTCCCACATACTTTTTCATAGCCAAATAATAAATAAGTAAAATTCCATAAGTACTAAGTCTTAACCTTGGTCCAATGGTTGCTGTCCTTACTCAGACAGAATCCCTGTTAAAATCAATAGGGTTTTTGTTTTTGCCAGAGTGGGGACTGTAGTAACCAATCCTTAATTTGTATCTTCCAATCACTTAATTTCTGTTCATTCAACCAGCCATCATCTTCTCTAGTCACACAGAGAGGAAAGCAACCATTCAGATGTATTCTTTCCAATAACGGAGTTCATTTGAGTCACCCATTGTCAAGCTAGTAACTAGTAAACTTGCAATTGGCACACACCCAGGCACACATTTACAACTGGAAGTATAAGGACTCTTGATCCATCTGACTCTTCAATTTCCTCTGTACGAACTTCCCTAAACTTTAGAAACAGCTTCTTAGGCCTTAGGTGCCAATCCTGCAAAGACTTACACATGTGCTTAACTTTACACACTGAGTACTGCCAGTAAAGTCTGCTCACACTGGAAAAAAAGTTAAACACATGCATAGGTCTTTGCAGGATCAGGATAGGCATCTCTGTATAATGTAATGTGTTCAAAGACCTGATTACAGTTTGTGGTGGATGCATTTTGTAATGAACTAAGAGAGTCCTTGGGCCCAAATAGTTATGCATATGACTTCAATAGGAGAATTCACACAAGTAACTTTTTGCAGGATTGAGCCCCTTGCGTGTAAGGAATTCTTAATATTCTACCTTGCCTTTTAAATTTTAATACAAATTTTGAAAATTAACAAAAAAAATCTCAACAAAGAGCCTTTTGTAAAATACAAAGTATATCATGGATTCACCATATTTGAAAGTCAAAATTAGAATCAAGGAGTAAGCCTTATTTATTATATCAATACAACAACTAAACCCAGTTTGACTCAATGCCTTAAATGTCCAGTTTGCCTAGAGTCTGTCTGGTCATTGAAAGCAAAATATGAAGCAACTTCTGAAGCTCATTGTACAACATTCTCATGTTACCTTATTTTCTTTCACATAAGTGGAGCAGAGTAAATGAGGATAAACAGTTTCTTTGAGCACTTTTCCATCGGCAGGATATATGCTTTTAGAATGTCCACTGCATAATTAAAAAGAAAATCAAATGCTTTAGAAATTGGTCTTTTTAAAAGCAGAATGGTTGTGTCCAAGATTCTCAAGTTCAGCTAAAGTTGTTGGGTAAGTAATTACAAGTGATTTCTTTTTGAAACCACAGCACCAGCTGCCCAAGTTCTACATGGCTAATCTTATTCCTGTATCCCCTGCTGTGTCAAACAAAGACCGAGGGCTGTCAAACTCAGGGTAAATCTTCTAGTGCCAAAGTGTTTTTGTTCTGTTTTTTCATCATTTGCGACATGCAGGGATTTTCCACAGTAAACCTCCCAAAGTTCATCTTGTACCTGAACTTTTTGTGTTCATTTCCAATCTGAGCCCACCTGTTCAGCAGCTGGTAGATGTAACTGTGACCATCTTCTGTCCAGATGATGAGTCTCCGAGCAGCTAGCACTTCACCACCAGCAAAGCACTGACCACTTTTGTTGAATTCAGTGCATAGCAAGGAAAAATCACAATAATCATAGACCTAAAGACAAAAAAATGATAGATAAACATAAATGAATACTATGTGTTTCCTGTTGACTATTTCATTTTAATGCAAATACTGGCTTTGAGCAAAAATTCAGAAAGTAAAGTATTTATGAGACTGTTTTTATGATGTACATTCAGACCACCCTATTAAATTCAATGGGGTTACGCTACTGTTAAAACACAGTAAGATCAGAATCAGGCCACATGATTCTAGGAAGAAAAAACTGCCAATTAAAAAAAAACAACATTAAAGGCTTAAAGGTAGAGTTACAGTCAGGGGGTTGGGAGGAGGCAGGGGATTTGTTTTGTTTGTCATTACAAAATTCATCCTCTGTGTAACTACATTTTGTTCAGGAGTAAATGTGGCCCATTAGAACAAAACCTTCAAATTTCCTCTTGGGAGAACTTTTACATTCCTCTGTTCATGATCACACTACATATGTAGCTTCTTTAACCCAACACTGTTAGATCCGCCCACAGTTCTGCCATCTGGGACACACATTTGTTCTTCATCACAGATTAATTTAATCACCATGCAAACCCACATCTTTCCAGGAGTGCATAGCAAAAGATGGCTATCCCACTCCCAGCTCCTCTGAAAACACATTGGCTGCTATTCCACAGGGCCTCCTCTCCTGCAGTTGCAGGAGAATGTAGTGCAGTGGTCGGGGGGGACAGCATTTGGTATGGCAGCATGTGGAACTGACTTTCAATGGGATTTAGGAACCCAAGTCACCTTTGAAAATGAGACTTGGGCACTGCAATACAGAGCAGAGCACAGCATTAAATACCTTTAAAAATCCAGGCCTTTATCATCTCAGCTACGCAATTAAAATAACTGGTGAAGAAATGGAGCAAGCAGTTTCCTCTGATATCCCAAATAGCTAGTGAGTACTGTTTCATTTGATTTAAGGAGGAAAATAACTACTTACATATAAATCAATCATGTTCACTTTTCCAAAATGCTACTGAATTGCTAACAATGTTATATAGGAAGCATTAAGTAAAATGTGTAATGCTGTACCTTCCAACAGTTTGCGAGCACGACTAAGAGGAGTCTTTCTGTGTATGTGCAAAATCTTATTGCTTGGCAGTTTGTACAGTCCAGAGCTTTGGATTCTTGTTCATATACACTTTGCCTCTCCTAGATATTAGAGGGAAAAGTGGTAGTATTAGACAAACAAGATATTCTGGATCTTCAGGCTATGAATTTTCAGGAAAGAAACCAGCTATTAAAAACATTTTGTAAAGACAGACGTTCAAAATGCAATGCGACTGTAACTTTTCATTAAACAGTGAGTTGGGGGTAGGATTCATGGCCCCTGTAGAGATGATGGGCATTCTGTGGGGACTGCCTTCATACTCTCATTTAAAGGAGTGGCAATGAGGGTCAGGGAGGGATTGGATCAGGGAAGAGCATAGGCAACATTGATAGATCTGCCACTATGAAGATGCACTAGCCATTGCTCCATGTAAAGCCAACAAAGCCATAGCAGTCTATACGCTCGCAGTTTCAGATACACAATGGCCAACAGGGGATTCTTTTCCTACAGCATAGCAAACAATAGTATCGGCACTTGAGTTGTATGCTGGGTAAATGATCTTGACTTAAATTAATACTTTCCCACCACTTTTAGGGGTCATTATATTCCTATCCTTTTGGATTTGAAAGCATGAATGGCTTGCAAAAGAAAAAAATCCTACTTTTTGCCCTTTTCAAAGTGAATATCAAAGGCTCACTATCGAGGCTGACAGGCCCAAAATAGTTATGTTGGAATTATTTTTATTAATTATTGATCACATCACAAAATACTGACATTTTCGGCCATGAAACAATCCCCCTCCCATCATCAATCCTCCGCAAGAAGGTCTACAGTGGTCAGACAATCTCAGCTGTTAAGTTAAAAGCAAAACAGCCACTATCACAGGCAGGAATGTCATGGCATCTTCTTACTCACCCTTGCAGCTCCAGGAGGGAATTACAATTGATGAGAATTGTGCTCTCTAGGTATTTGAAGGAGCTGTAGTCTCACTAACTCTGAACCCCTCCCATCTCAAAGGACAGAAAAGAAAAGGATCGGCATAATACCTACATATGCTTGTGTTATGTCTGTTTGTGACTGGTGGCTGCACAGTCACTCAGCTTTAACAGCAACAATTTCAAGGCTGCAGCAGCACTAGTTATCTAGGACTGATATACTGAAGGGAAATGTTAAACACAGTCTTTTTATAACAATGAACATGTTTTTAGAAGTGACATCAAACTTGACAGCATCTCTTTAAGGGTCTGATCCTATCAATTAATATGCACCTCCCATGAGCTGCTCCTACATTAAGGTACTAATGTAGCTAAGCGTACTCTGGAGAAAGGAGGTGCTGAAATTGTTGCTCGTGTGGCTAAAAAGGCAACCTTCCTATTTTAAGAAAAGGATTATACAAATTTGAGTCCTTTATTAGTGATAGTCCTAATTTTTTTATATAACAATGTAAGTGTTGTGGATCTCATTGCCACAGGAAGTTGTTGAGGCAAGAATTTAGCAAGATTCTAAAAGGAATTGGACATGTATATGGATATTAAGAATACCCAGAGTTATAATAAACAGCAACAAAAATTTTGAAAGGGATATTAAACCTCATGCTTCAGGATTTAAGTCAATCCCTATCTATTAGAGACCAAGATTTGAACTAGTATGGGGGCCACATCTGTCTACAGCAGGGTTATGACATTTTCCTCTGAAGCATCTGGTTCTGACCACTGTACTAGACTAGATGGGATTATGTCTGCTTCAGTCTGGTCATTTCTATGTTCCTGTGTGCTTACAAAAAGCAAGAAGGTGAATTCATCCACATTTTAATGCTACTAATGTCAGTGGAGTTACCCCATGGATGAATTTGGCCCAAACCGTTGAAGTCCTTGGCCTAAAGTACTTGCAGACTAAGTGGATCAAAAGAAAAGCTAGGACTCCAGTTCCAGCACAAACAGGTGTCAGGGCAGCTTTGGTGAGAATATTAATATTCATAAACTGTACACAATAAGTAGACTTGAGGAGAGAGGGTGGGTGAAAGGCTGTTCCAAATGAAGAGGATAGCATGAAAGAATATGAAAAATAGACAGTGGGAGAAGGAGACAAAAATAGTATATCGGAGACAGAAAGAAGGACCAAGAGAGCATACAGGTAGAATTATGCAGAGCTTTGAACATAATGTGGAAGGGGAGAAGAAGGGGTTTAGAGGAAGGAGTGACAAGAAAGGATTATGATCTTAGCATCAGTGTGGAAGAATAACAGGCAAGCTGTAGGAAAGCCAGAAGATGATGCAGTAGTCAAGGCAAGAGATGTACAAAGACATGGACTAGTGTTTAGTGGAGATAAGAAGGATGGATTCTAGGAATTTTATTGAGAATGAAGAGATAGGGCTTAGTAAGAGCCTCAGCCTTTTCAACAAACATGCTTACAAAAATAACTAACTCTGTTTAATACACATTCACAAGACATTATGTTCAGATTCAGTATTTTTGTATCCTGACAATACTTCCATGTTCTATATGTTACATTCATGTTTTAGGTTAAGACTTCATGTTTCATGCAAACTGACCTGTATACTGGTCACTGATGAGGATAGATCCCATACTTTAAGATCTCCAGATACAGATACTGCTACTAGTGAATCTTCTATAAAAAGGTAATACAAAGCTGTTTAATATGAAACTAAATTCAAATCACTGTGACTTGAGCCAAATGAGAACACAAGTACCACCAATGCTATCTTAGTGCACACTGGAGCTCTGTTTTGGAAATACCAACTTTAGTCTTTTGGACCTGATGTTCCAGACTGTACACACAAAACAGAATGTCTAATTTGTATGTGCAGTCACTGTATTGTGAAGGGAAACAGGGTCCTTGTATATAGAAATGCTCAACCATGTGCTTAACCATCAATCTCATGTGCAAATAAGATATTTGATCAAGGTAACTGTGTGAGCAAACTAGGTGAATAATTGCACAAGCACTTTGTTAATGCAACTGCACATAAACACTTTTGAAAATCAGGCCCTGCACACTTATAATCTCCCTAATTTCACACTCATATAATCATTGTCACAGATAGCCTATTAATTGAGCTAATTATAAGCAAAGTGTAAGAAAATAATTCTTTCCAGCTCTCAGGTTTCTGCTTAAGAAGCAAAACACAGTAATTTAAGTCTGATTGACATTAAAATATAAATATATCTTCAAGTATCGATATTGAAGTATTTTACATCCTGAACGTATTTGTGAAATATAACAATATATTTAACTAACTATAATTAAAATATAGTATAGAAAGAATCTTTAGGCATTTGCTGCTCTATATAAAAACAAGACATGACTGGCCGGCTTACACGCTAATTTCTGCATGTCACTACTATATATGTACCTTGAATCCTTGTGGAGTGAACAATACACATGCCACTGATCCAGTCAGAAGACTGAAAAGATATTAAAGTGTGAAGAACAGCCAAAGTCTTAGCATCAATAATGAGGACATCTTGATATTGTCCACAACATAGAAGCCAGCCATCTCCTGTCATTCGGAAGGAGCAATGGTAATACTGTCCAAATGGAATTAAGCAAGAAAAGGTTAATAGAGAGAGCTATACAAGTTCACTTGCATATTATTTCTGACTTTCATACACACCATTTTATAAAATTTTAATGAACAAAAACAGGATTTTAAACACATTAAAACTTATTTTTTTAAACTGCATCAGAATCATACAGGTGAGCCAATTAATACCTGTATATAATTCTGAACAAACAGAAAAAGAAGAAAAAAGAACAAACACTAACATTCTGAAATGTATGATGGTAAGATGAAATTAATGCAAATGAATGCTTATTAAGGAGGCCTCATGCAGACTGGCTAACTATTAAATTCCTGGTGGAGTTAAAGGGGTTGATTGTACCCTATAAAACCCTAAGTGGGTTTGGGATTTGTTCAACTGAGAGATCTCATCTCTCCCCATCCACGAGACACTGCTCCCATTCTGAAGGTGCTATAACCTAAAACCCACCAGTTTGAAAAGAAGAGGGCTGATGGTAGGTTATTTTCCAGGAGGGATTCTCAACTATGGAATTCATTTGTTTAAAAGAAGGCCAAATTTGTCAGTATTCAGCACATTTTTGGTTTTGTAGGTGTCTGAGGGTGGGATTGGCTATTGGATGGTGGATGCAGAGTAGCTAATGTGGGTGTTATTTTGGGCAAGTATTATTATGGCATGCATGTACATTTGGATTTTGTGTGATTTTTATTTGTAATTGTATGTGTAAATGTTGTAAAAATGTCTAGGGCCTGGGACTGTTGCTTCAAATAGAATCTAAATAAATAAAGTTGTCAAAATAAATTGAGTGATCATGTACTAGCATGAAAATATACTGCTAAATTATACTTTTTTATTCATTGTTGCTTAGCTCTCTATACTTTTAGTTTTAGAAACTTACTCCATTTTGTTACAGTTAACTAAATAATATCTGAAAATTATAAAGAGTTACATAAAAAAGGTGACCAACCATCTGTGGAGAAAGAAGTGGTTCGGGACTATTTAGAAAAACTGGACGTGCACAAGTCCATGGGGCCGGATGCGCTGCATCCGAGGGTGCTAAAGGAGTTGGCGGGTGAGATTGCAGAGTCATTAGCCATTATTTTTGAAAACTCATGGCGATCAGGGGAGATCCCAGATGACTGGAAAAAGGCTAATGTAGTGCCCATCTTAAAAAAGGGAAGAAGGAGGATCCGGGGAACTACAGGCCAGTCAGCCTCACCTCAGTCCCTGGAAAAATCATGGAGCAGGTCCTCAAGGAATCAATTATGAAACATTTAGAGGAGAGGAAAGTGATCAGGAACAGTCAGCATTGATTCACGAAGGGGAAGTCGTGCCTGACTAACCTAATTGCCTTCTATGATGAGATAACTGGCTCTGTGGATGAGGGGAAAGCAGTGGATGTGTTATTCCTTGACTTTAGCAAAGCTTTTGATACGGTCTCCCACAGTATTCTTGCCGCCAAGTTAAAGAAGTATGGGCTGGATGAATGGACTGTAAGGTGGATAGAAAGCTGGCTAGATCGTCGGGCTCAACGGGTAGTGATCAATGGCTCCATGTCTAGTTGGCAGCTGGGAGTGCCCCAAGGGTCGGTCCTGGGGCCGGTTTTGTTTAATATCTTTATTAATGATCTGGAGGATGGGGTGGACTGCACTCTCAGCAAGTTTGCAGATGACACTAAACTAGGAGGCGTGGTAGATACACTGGAGGGTAGGGATCGGATACAGAGGGACCTAGACAAATTAGAGGATTGGGCCGAAAAAAACCTGATGAGGTTCAACAAGGACAAGTGCAGAGTCCTGAACTTAGGACGGAAGAATCCAATGCACTGCTACAGACTAGGGACCGAATAGCTAGGTAGCAGTTCTGCAGAAAAGGACCTAGGGGTCACAGTGGACGAGAAGCTGGATATGAGTCAACAGTGTGCTTTTGTTGCCAAGAAGGCTAACGGCATTTTGGGCTGTATAAGTAGGGGCATTGCCAGCAGATCGAGGAACGTGATCGTTCCCCTTTATTCGACATTGGTGAGGCCTCATCTGGAATACTGTGTCCAGTTTTGGGCCCCACACTACAAGAAGGATGTGGAAAAATTGGAAAGAGTCCAGCGGAGGGCAACAAAAATGATTAGGGGTCTGGAGCACATGACTTATGAGGAGAGGCTGAGGGAACTGGGATTGTTTAGTCTCCAGAAGAGAAGAATGAGGGGGGATTTGATAGCAGCCTTCAACTACCTGAAGGGGGGTTCCAAAGAGGATGGAGCTCGGCTGTTCTCAGTGGTGGCAGATGACAGAACAAGGAGCAATGGTCTCAAGTTGCAGTGGGGAAGGTCCAGGTTGGATATCAGGAAAAACTATTCACTAGGAGGGTGGTGAAACACTGGAATGCGTTACCTAGGGAGGTGGTGGAGTCTCTTTCCTTGGAGGTTTTTAAGGCCCAACTTGACAAAGCCCTGGCTGGGATGATTTAGCTGGGAATTGGTCCTGCTTTGAGCAGGGGGTTGGACTAGATGACCTCTTGAGGTCCCTTCCAACTCTGATATTCTATGATTCTATGATTCTATGAAATAACAAAATGGAAAAAGATATACACATCTACACACCACTAAGAATGCATATCTGGAAATGTTATCATAGCTGGAAATGTTACTTTGGCTCCATAGAAACACAGCAACAAATGCGTTCAACCATTTGTAGCTACTGCTATTCTTTAAAAAAGCAGCTTTTAACTGACAGACGTGGACAGTCAGCCCTCTAGGAAGAGAAGATCTCACATTTACTTAACCACAAATGATTAACAGGCCTGTTGCTCCTTGTGTTCAAGTTTCATTTAAAATGGCAAATGTTCAGTTTGCAGTGTCCTGACATCTGCCATTTTCTGCTGAGGCATACATGAGTACAGAAGGAACCTACGAAACTAGATTTGTGAAATGTTAATTAGCAATCAAGCAACATTTTTCATGTGCTGATACCATCAAAATCCGCATGTGTCTGCACCCATCTCAGAGTAACCTCCTGTAGGTAGGAATTCTCTCACAAATACTAGCAGCAATCAGTACTTTTGGAGTGGTAATACCAGGCAGTACTCACTTTTGAAGGCTGTACTTTTAAGAATGATGATTCCTGTCCTACCTACATTTTTTTTTAAATTTTCCTCTTAGATACCCATTTTCTCCTTTTATCATCTTTTCAATGTCTCCACACACCTCCTAGTGAGGAGTGCTAGTCTTTCCTGGAGATTAGTATGTTGTTTCTCCTGCCCTCCCAAGCTACCTGGCGTTGAGAGCAAGGTATAAGGACTCTACCTCTGATCTCCTATAATAGCACAATGGACTGGTACTAAATCAACAGGCTAGCCCACATATCTACCTCTTTTTAATAGTTCTCCAGCTCCTTAACTCTTTACATCCAATTGAGCCACACCCCACAGCAGAACATATTGGACCCACTATTACAACATTATTGCTGTAGTATATGTATGGTAATATGAATTGTTGGGGAGTGATTTTCACTACGATATGGCATACAGGCCCCAAGTCTGTTGATAAAACTATAGAAGTGCATTTAATTGTTAATTGACAAGTTGAAGAAACAAGGTCATTTAAAAACTATCATTGATATTAATGCTTAAGTCAACCAGGCAAGCCAAAAAAGTTGCATGGAAACAGTATTACCTCTACAAGCTTTGAAATATTTAAAATTTTCCTGTAGCTTGGGAGTCTCATGAAAGCTCTAAAAAGTTCTCAGACCTTCAGCACTTGCAAACTAGACTTCCACACTCAAGAAAAACAGCATTTTAATTAACTTAGGGGCCCTGAGCAATTCTTTCATGAACACATCCAGAAATAAACCAGCAGCTCTCTGAATCAGAGCCATTCCTAAATCATATACATACATATTTCACACACACCCCTCATTCTCTAGCATCTAGGTACTTAGCAAGTACCTGGATATACTTCAAAGCAGAGACTCGAAAGGCAATTGACTGAAGAAAGATTTAAAGCAATTTGACATCTAAAAATAAGTGTTCTACTGAGCTCTGTCATGAATGAAAGTGCATTTTTGGAAAGAGGACCTAGTATTTTCCTGGAGGTTAGCAGCTAGGCAATCAAAACCCTCCAATTAATTTATCTAGGTTTAAAAGTAAGATCACTAGCAAACTGTCTTACGAAATATTTGGCTATAGAGTTTGCATTTACCCATTTTCAAGACAGACGACCTTAAACTAACATTTTCCATGTTGCCCTTATGAAGGCCAAAACAAAAACCACAAGAAATGGCCTTGCTGTGCATCAATACCTGAAGCTCAAATGTCACAATCAATAAATATATGGATATTACTTTCTAGAAACATTAGTGGCTGAAAAATAAATGCTTCTATTTGTCTGAGAAATAGAGGTGAAACACAAAGCGGAAATTTTTTTAGTTCATTTCCCAGATGGAAAATGAAACAGGAATAAATAATAAATGGTAAGATGCTACATATACTGCAACAAGTTTTTTGCTCTCTCTGTTTTCTTCCTTATGAAGTATGTTACATTCACAAACAATTTTCAAACATATTTCCCCAAAATCAGAGATATAATAAAATAATAATAATAATAATAAATAATGTGCAACTCACATTGTAAAGCACTGAAATATTCAATGAAAAGTTGCTATACTTACACAGATTGCTGTATGCCTATAAGGAAGGGTTGCGTTCTCAATGCACTGTCCACTAGTGACATTCCAAACACACATCTCCCTGCCAAAGATAACTTCATATTACTCTCTGTCATTTCCACTCAATTGGCTGGAATAATTTTGTGCCACCAAGTTTTTCTTTAGTACTGCACTTTTGTGGCTTTTTGTTACAGATTACTGGGTAAGAAAATGTTTTGGTCATTAGCAAGGGATGACATACAGTATCTGTTTCTTTTTGGTTTGGTAATTACACCCTGCTGCCTTGCAGCAAACCCTACTTTAAGGCCAAGTCTGGCCTACAACAAATTGTAGGTATACTGCCATTATGGCTCATCAATGTGTCACCATAACTATCATTCGCTGGAACTACATCCTCCTGAAAATGATTCATTTCACTGAACTTAAACTACACATTTTGAAAAGAATAATGCATCTTCTACAGCACCAGACTTTAGTTCTTGAGATAAGCTATCATTTTCTGTTAAGAATAAACAGTGCCACCATGAGGCTGTTTCTGAAGTCTATTTCTTCAATACAATACAGCATTTCATATATATACTACCTAATCAGTAATAAAAATCAAAGGTTAATATTTTGAGAACAAGCTTTCAAATATTTTTGTATGTTAGCCAATGTACTTTACTTAAACCATATTCAACATGCTTTGGAATTAATGTCTAGTAGTTGTTCAATCAAGTTTACCTGGCAAGTGAAACCCTTCTGAGGTATGTCAAGTTGTCAGAGCTCGGCAGCTATGGACCAGTTCCACAAAGGTATTTAGGCTCTTAACTTCCATTGATTTGAATGGAAGTTAGATGCTTCTATATCTTTGTGGATCTGGGCATACATGTTAAGAAAAAAAAAAAATCTACAGACTGAGTTAAATAAATGGTAACCATTATTCTTTCCGCAATTTAACCAAACATGTTATGCTATTCAGAAAATAATTGTTTCACAGTGTTGTCTGGAAGAGACTATATTAGGTTCACATTGGAAAAATAAAATCATTAATATATCAGAAAAACAATTTAGAGATTTAAACTTCAACTGATACTGTTAATTTCATATAATTGGCTAATCCAAAATGATTATTCAGTGTTTATTTACCACTGTGTACACTGTAAATAAAATCTGCGTGTGGTATGTTCCAGAAAGTTAGCTAAACAGAATGATTTCTAATAATCATTGCCTGGTGGCAAAATTCTTCTCTCATTTATTCTGGCGTAAATGAGGGGTAACTCCACTGACTTCAGCATTGGATATCTACACTGGTGTAACTGAGAGCAGAATTTCACCCACATTTCCATATTGCTTTGAAACAATAAGAGTTTGTTCTCTTCCTATGAGTAGGTAGAGAATAACACATTATAAATATTGTATCATGATGCCTTTTTTCTCTGACCAATACTGTCCACATCAGTGGATACAGGCAGGTAGAAATACACCTCTACCTCGATATAATGCTGTCCCTGGTAGCCAAAAAATCTTACCGCATTATAGGTGAAACCGCGTTATATTGAACTTGCTTTGATCCGCCGGAGCGCACAGCCCCGCGCCCCCCAGAGCGCTGCTTTACCGCGTTATATCCAAATTCGTGATATATCGGGTTGCATTATATCGAGGCAGCGGTGTATAAATCTTAATGGAATATATTCAACATTTCCACACAAAAAAGGACACTAAGAATTGCCTATTATGCATTTTTCTAAGGAATGTCAGCGACAGAAAAGAGGAAAGGCCCGGACATTATTAAATGGAATTAGAGGGAAACTTTTTCCACGCAATGTTCTTAACCACAATCCAAGAAGACAGAAACTTGAAAGTAGTAAAAGGACTGATCCACAGCCCAGAGTACACAATCTGACGAAGCTTGCCTCTGCTGAAGACAAGGCATCCTATTTGTAATCATTGCAGCTTCATATTGCAACCTTCCAGAGCTCAATGGTGAATGTCTTGCCATTATATCAGAGTGGTAGCCCTGTTAGTCTGTATCAGCAAAAACAACGAGGAGTCCTTGTGGCACCGTAGAGACTAACAAATTTATTTGGGCATAAGCTTTCGTGGGCTAGAACCCACTTCATCAGATGCATGAAGTGAAAAACACAGGGGCAGGGGTTGCTTTACCAAGTGTGAGGTCAGTCTAACGAGATAAATCAATTGACCTCACACTTGGTAAAGCAACCCCCATCCTTTAATGTATTTATACCTGCTCCTGTATTTTTCACTTCATGCATCTGATGAAGTGGGTTCTAGCCCATGAAAGCTTATGCCCAAATAAATCTATTAGTCTCTAAGGTACCACAAGGCTTCCTCCTTGTTTTTGCCCTTATATGGTGCACCAAAGAAGTTGCCAGTGGTTCTGTGGAGTGAACATTTAAAGGGTTCTGAAGATCATTTGTCCTTATCTATATGTATCCCAGATACACAATACAATCAATCCAGTAGTGAGCTTTCATTGTTTCTCCAAATAACATATACATATGAGAAAGCTTTTAGTCTTTTTCTAAGTCCATTTTTACATGTATATAGTATTTAAGCAACGGAATACTTTTCCCACTTAGCACTGTATAGATTAGGGCCAGAAAAATGGAAGGGCAGAATTAAGATGAAAGTTAACCTCACTTTCAGTACAATGGCAGGATTAACTTTGGGAGTGTAAGGGGGATAATACAAAGTTAATTTTGTAGGTCTCCAGCCTCTTTCCTTCACCTAGCTACCAAACTTCTCTTTGCCACTATCTCATTTAACCAAGGCAGCAAGCAGGGAGATGATTTCTTCAGCAGCAGCCCCCTCTAGAACAGGGCTGGGAATCCAGCAAGCATAGAGTGGAGTTACGAGGTGGCTGGCCCCTTTAAGAGGAAATGGGACCTCAGCCCACCTGGATCCAGATCAGCTTCCCTCCCCAGGTGGGTAATAATGAATGAGGTAATGAAGTCATGGGATTAACTCAGGCTAGACCTGGGTTTGTGAGAGAAGAAGGGATGGACTCCTGGAGTAGCCGCTAAGGAAGCTTGAATACAAGCTGGTAACACTCCAGGTAGGAGGATTAGGCAGGACAGAAGCCTGGAAACCTGTAGCTGGCTTGAGGAAGCAGCTGCAGGGAGCAAGACTGACTCCTGCAAGGAGTAAAGGACCTGAAACCAACTTCAGGATGGAGGACTAGGGACTTTTGACTCAACAAGAGAGAAACACTGAACTGGGGTTGGGTCGAGGGTCCTTTATTTACTGAGGACTTATTAAGTTGTACCTCAGAAGGGGAATATTTTAATTACTGTTGGACTGTGATGGTGAGTTATTGATAAGCCCTCTGAGATAAGGGAAATTGAGGCAGTTGTGACATTTTATACCTTGGGGGAGAGTCCTGTAATCCCCATATTCCTCATTATATTTAACTGTGATCTTGCACATAAAGCATTCCATGTGAGGTATCGGGGGAAAGGTTATGAACTGCTGAAACCCACTGTTCTATCTAAATATGTATATCTTTAATACATATAAAGTTATGAGAATTGTGTTGTATGGTTGTCACTAAAACATGCTGTAAGTTGGGGAATCAGCCAGATATTAGCTCCCCAGAGGCAACAGCAAGGAAAGTAACCAACATGAGGGCACAGTGTCAAACAACACATTGTCCAGCAAAGGAGTTACAATTCAATGACTCACCTATATGAGGCCACACCAAGGGAATTGCTCAACCTTGCCTGGAAACTCAGCAATGCCCCCAGACATGCCTGGACTTGTACTCTCCAAGCACATAGGACTGAGGGTATAAAACAGATACAGTGGCCCCATGCTGGGCCTTTCTCCTTCACCCACCTACACTGCAAGCAACAAGGACACTCTGAAGACTCCAACTAGCAAGGCATTTTGAGAGACAGCCCAGGCTGGAGAGAGTTCAGGGGGAACAACGGTCCCACAGTGCCTGGCTGCACCCCAGGGAACCCATCACAGCGGGGTGCTGCTGAGCCATGAGAGGATTCTTGAGAGACAGCCAACCCTGTTACAGGGCCTGGGCACATCAACCTCTCTCATAGCTTCATTCCCTTGAGAGTCAGTATTCATGATGCTAAAGAGTCTTCTGGTCCTGCCAATGCCCTCCCACAGCTCTGTGCTCCTGGTTGGCATAGGGCCTTGCTGCCCCCTGACAACGCATTCTCTTGGGAATGGGCTCCTGGCATCACATTGATTCTCTGGACCTGCCAGCCCTCTCTGCATTCCAAGGGATGGGCTTCCCATCTCCATGTTGTGTGTGGGCCAGCTGATAGTTGGGCATGGCAGAAGCAGAGACCCTCTTTGAAGAGGAATCCTATAGAATAACTTTACTATACTAAGTGACCACTGCACCTTTCCATGTTATGGGGGAAATGGATTGAAAGTCTGCTGCCAAATGCACAATTTGTTCTTAAACCTTGCCACATGGTTTAAGATGCAAAAAGTAATTTGAAAACTCATAGTTACCTACCCATTTTCAGTAGCACTAACCACATATGGTTGTTTCTCAAAGTCTCTTGCTTTCGCCAAGCATGTTACTGAAGCAGTATGACCAAAGAGAATTTCTTTAGATGAAATCTAGGAGAGCAATGCAGTTATTTCACTTAACTAAAACAGTACTTTTTTGTATAAATCATCAAGTAATCCAAAATTAAGAAATACCTTCATTATTAATTTTATTACTGACTCGTAGACAGTACACATTGTATTCCTACATAAGGCCAGATTGTGCCCACCAGCTCCAAGGATGCACAAGCAGAGAAGTGTGTAAGCCGCACTTGCCTTTTGCACCACTGCACAGAGCAAGGCACAACTGCAGTCCCTGTGATCACTGTGGTATAAAGACTGCCCGTTTTGAGTGGCTTCTGGTGTGCAAGATGCTCCAAAAGAGTCAGAGAACAGGACAGCCCCAGCCCTGCCACCCACTACACACCAGATAGCAGAAGTGGCTGAGCGCACTAGGGATCTGATCCAGCAATGCACTTAAGCAATAGGCTTCACTAAATCTAAAGGACCTGTATTTTGATGGGCAAAATAAGACTATATTTTTCAATTAAGTTAGCTTAACTTATTGGAAAGCCCCATTAAGATGCCAGAAAACATGGTTTGAAGCCGCGTTAGCTTAACGCTATTGAAAAGTCCCGTTAAGATGCCAATTAACTCATTTGAGCTAACATGACTTAAAAAAAGGTATGCTCCCTCTAAACACCTACAAGCTGGGGGAGGAAATCTGCCTTAACTCCTACTGGCAAGGTGTAACTTCGCAACACTCCCCAACCTATGTCTGTTTGTAAACGGCATGCTTGAGCCCAAACGAAGAAAAAGTAAGAGCATGCCTGAGAACACAGCAGAATCAAAGCCATAAGAATGATGGGTTACAGTAAATAAACATACTTTTGCTACAAAATTACATCACTGATATATTTTACACTTCATCCCACTTGGTCCATCTTTCCTGAAACAGTTCATTTGTTAACTTAAAGAATATAAGGCTTTCCATTTCTCTTAGTTCTTTCATTCCTATCAACAACATTTCTATAATGGGTACCTTCTCTGGAACTAGAGGACCACACTTTGCCAATGATTTTAAAGAAGAACTCTCCAGAACAGGACCCATCATAATTATACAGATTTACTAACTGCCATCATCTGCTGCACTGGATCTCAAATTGTGGTCCATGGCTCGCTAATTGTCCATGGAACACTCAATGAGGCCTGCAAAGAACTGGCTGCTCCCGTGAGATTTACATTTTATTTTCACATTTATGATATTGGTTAATTCATTTTCTCCAATAAAAAGACCCCCACACATTATCTTTTACACTAATCACAATTGAATTATATATAGTCTATTAATAATAAAAGGTGAAACTCCAACCAGGTTATTTGACAGACAACACCAAAGTGGTCACAAACCTTTAAATCTGATGAGAGAGTCCAAAGACATATTTGCCCTTCTTGACTTCCTGTAACAATAGTCTGCTGGTCATCTGTAATCATTATGGCAGTGATGCTGTGAGAGGGTGCTCTTTTCCCCCACAGTGCCACAGCTGGCACTGAGGTCTTCATAGTGTACAAAACCTGAAAATAAAAAGAGGGTAAAATAGTTGTAAATAACACAAAATATGAAAAATATAATCCCAAACATTTCAAAGGGGTGATCCCATGATACTGTTCAAGGAGCCAGGTTTCAGAGTGGTAGCCATGTTAGTCTGTATCAGCAAAAACAACGAGGAATCATTTTGACACCTTAGAGACTAACAAATTTATTTGGGCATAAGCTTTCGTGGGCTAGAACCCACTTCATCAGATGCATGGAGTGGAAAATACAGGAGCAAGTATACATGATGTATTTATACCTGCTCATGTATTTTCCACTCCATACATCTGATGAAGTGGGGTATAGCCCACAACAGCTTATGCCCAAATAAATGTGTTAGTCTCTAAGGTGTCACAAGGACTCCTCGTTGTTTTTGTTCAAGGAGCATAAATTGAGATTTTGAGTGTCAGGTAACTGAACAATGATTGGTTGCTGTTGCAAATACACTACTAATTCCTCATTATTGCTACCTAGTTATAAAAGATTAAGAATATTTTGGGAACCATATGGGTTTAAGACCACTGCAATAAATACTATTAATTTAATTTAGATTAATATGATGACATTTCCAAAAATGAAAAGAGTACTCAAGCCATGGTTGTCCAAGCAGCTTTCCCCATAACCACTCTCTGAGATTTTCTATATGGGGAGGGTTTGAGTTCCAGAACTGTGCTTTAACTCCCTTTGTTTGGGTTTGGGTTTTTTGCCTTGTGCTGGCTCAACTTGCTGGCCTAATTCTTTTCTTGTGTAGCTTCCATGGGCCAAAAAACTTGAGGAACAACTGCTATCTCATATTCACGTAATTACTTTTTCACCATACTTTTTGTTGTTCAGGTTACTATGCTCTAAAAAATGTCTAATGCAAGTCTGGAGCGCTCCCATTAATGTCAACTGTAAAACTCCCTTTGTCTTCAAAATAAATAATATAGAGATCTGAATATGGTTTGTTGCATTGCCTAACTTGTCTAAAAAACATGGATCTTCAAATATTTCCATTGTTATGATTCTCTAGGTAGTAAGTTTTCTGCCCTATACATATGTCTTCTGTTCATATCATGTGAACTGATTGTTGAAAGGGGGAGCAGAGAAGTGCTTGAGTGCTGGATTTTGCACCTTTAAACGTAAGTTTTTTTGCACAGGAACATACATGTTTTAACATTAAGTTGATTATCTACCCTATCATTATTTGGTTGCTTGTGCCAGAGCCTTAAAAGGACACTGTAAACTACAGTTTTAGAATTTGACTTCTAAAACTTTATTTTTAATTCTCTGTGAACTTATATAAAATATTTTTTCCTATCCATTTTGTCCTTATCCACTTAGCAATCACTGAAGTTTTACTTTTTCTTTCATTTCTGCTACAAAGTAAACATCATATCAGCTTAACTAGGAATATTCTGTTAACAGCAAAGCAAGCAGGAGGAGTTCAGTGTTTCTGTAGGTCCTATAAAAATGGTAACTACTAATTTAACAATTTTAGAGTAGGTCAAATTTTGGATCTGAGGATTTAAAAGTGTTCCTACTATCTAAATACAGTGGGACTTCTCCTCCCGGACCTTGCACTTTGTGTTGTGCTTCCTTTTACACTAGTTTGCACTCACTTTGCACAGTTATAAATGATTATACTGGCACAAGGAAGCAGAGAATCAGAACCAGTATTTTTACCAGGATATTTGATTTGATACTAAGCAAGTCAAGAGTAACAAAAGAGTGTCAAAACCAGCTAAAATTGTAACACAAGTCTCTAGAATAGACTGGTAGAAAACAGATTTACTGTATTTATACATTTTTTTCTTATTGTGGACAGACTGCTATGGATGAAGAACCATCCACTGTTTATTACCAAACTATTGCAGAAGACAAAATATTACAATTAGAAAGGAGAGTAGGTTAAGTCTGAAAATTTTATGAAGACATTTTGTATTTGTCTTTTTGTATTGTAGCCTCTCTAAATATAAAAGATCCATAGAAGGCACAGAATTAATGTAATATTCTTTAGTAGTTATTTTTCCTCTGCTGGTCTAATGTCTCTTTCAGATCAAGTTCATCTGATTCACGAAACACAGAACTATAGAAGACATTCCATTTTGCATAACAGTTATTCTGTTAGAATGTGTTGCTTTCGTGAGTTTTTTAGAAATACTGTGTATACATACACACTTTGTCTGACAGCATTTAGCTTTATCAAAGTTATTTTGTTATGAGGATGCACCTAGAGCAAAATTTCTTATATTTTATCAACAGATTTTTATCAGAGTATACCTTTTAAAGGTATAATCTGTTTCCACAAAGTCAAATACCGCCAGAGGCATATTTGGGCTACATGTAGCTTATCAGCACGTGTTAAATTCCACCAGCTCTGTCCACTCAAGCATGTCTGATTCTTGGTATTAACTCATAACCCGACTCTCAATTAAGCTTCTTTGCAATGCTAGGAAGGGACTCAGTTTGGATCCATAATAAATACTTTAAACTTTGAACAAAAATGTATAAGGAATCGGGAAGAAACAAAATTTTAGTTGTTTGGGGAAGTGCGAGGTAGGAACTACAATATACACCTTAATATTGCAACAATGTGCTGGCAAAAACCTGAAGTTCAAATATTCAGTGAAGAAATTCAAAATACTCATGTACCAACACCATGTTATCAGTGCAGTTAACAGCAAATTAAAAATATAGAAAATATGATTACAAGATATTAAAAAGCTATCACAAGTTTTCTATCATTCAAGACATTTGGGCCTGATTCTTAGTTATACTAGGGCCCTTTTCTGCCACTCTTGCAGCATGAGAGGACTTAGTGGGTATGGAAATGGCCCTCTGAGAATATTGCCTGAACATGGAGCCCCCTCAGCTAGTGCAGAGATAGCAAAGGGGCTATGCACTAATTGTCTTCCAGAACTAAGGCACGTGGCAGGAACAGATGAAGGTGTGTAGGGAAGCAGGCCAGAGCCCACTGTACTTAAGCTATTCAGTTTCTCCTAGGCCACACTAGGATCAATGAGAAGCAGAGTATATGTCAGAGTAGCCCTGAGACCAGCAACTATGTGAAAGAGCCTGGAAATTCTGAAATGAGCCTTATGGAATGGCTGACAAATGCTATCTCCTAGGCCAGGACCAGACTCAGACTTTAAGGTCATAAGGGACCATCATGATCATCTAGTCTGATCGCCTGCACAGGCTTCCAGATGCAAAGACACCTTTACAATACTTCCCCAAGCACAGGAACAGATTACCTGAGAACTAGAGGCCATTATATAATTCTCAAAGATAAGAATCTTAACCCTCCAAAGCTCTCTTGATGAGAAGTCTATGGATGTCAAGAAAAAAATTGGCTCCTGTCACTCCCTTAGGAGAACCATTTCCTTCCCCCATCCTGCTTCCTGTCCACAGCCTAATAAACTCCTTCCTTTGTCCTCCCAATGGACCATCATGATTACACTGCCCAGAAGTCTCCTCTCAAATGGCCATCTCGCCATCTTACACCAAGCTACAAGCCAGAGCTTTCCCTCCTCTGGCTCGCCTACCGACCATGTCTTGCCTCCCTTGCTGGTTCCTGGTTCTAGGGAGGCCTTAGCAACAGTGTGTTCTACAGAACTGCAACACAGAACATTATTAGCCTGGAAAAACTGTGTTATGAGTAAAGTACAGATCATATAATTTAGAGGATTTCAGCAATTTTACTTTTGCAATTCTGGATCATTTGTACAGAATCTAAACTGTAATTAAAACCTGAAGGCTCCTCTTATGCAGGCTGAGCAAGACCATTGGAAGCTAGGGTAGGGGCTCTGAGGAACCAGACAGCAGGTAGGCCATGCTGTCCTGGTATGGATTTCAAATAGAAATCAAGTCAGGACTCCTTCTCCTGATTGTTTTCTCTTTATGGATGGGGAATACCAGCACAGGAGAGGTGGGAATGCCTACGAAGTCTCAACACTGAGCAAAGAGGAGAAGGCCAAGTCACACCTTTTAGACTAGAGACAGTTCCCACATGGGACTGGAGCTTGCTTTCTCTGTAGAACCCCAGGATCCATAAAGTAAGCGAACCATAGCCCACCTGTTCCCCCACCCCTTCGGTCCCTGCCCTAAGAAAAGCATTTGTCGACAACAGACTTGCTGGGCAAGTCACACATCTCTGTGCTTCAGTTTTCTACTTCTAAAATTAGAATAACAACACTCCCCTGGCCCAAAGGAGAGGTAAATTTGTTAGGGTCCATGAGATGTTCAGATGCTAAGGAGAAAACCTAAAAACATGCAGTGAGATATGAAATGTAAAAACTAAGCCTGCACCCTTTTGAAGTCAATAACAACTCCCCCCGCCCCCAGTTAATCTTTGTATTGAGTTTCCTCAAAGAAACACTCCTCTTTGGAATCCTTCAAAGAGCATTATGTCGTTTAGTGATAAAGAATAAATGATCCTCCTAATTGTGAACATAGACATCAGCGCCCACCGTTTCTCATATGTATCATCCTCTGAATGACGAATTCCCCTCTCCAGAAATTGCTGCCTCAACAAGTTGGTGAAATTAAAAATTAATTCTGACAGATGCCTCAATCAGAAGTTACAGGCCATCATACAACATGTGAATAAAAGTTCCTCAAGTAGAAAGTTATATAGTGTAAAAAAACTTCAAAGAGAACTCTGCAGGTAATATAGTCAATCTACCATCTACCAGAAAAAAATCTTTGCGGGTTTACATTTCTAATTATTTTATCTTTGCTAGAACTTCATATTCTTGGATTACACATATACTTTATTTGTTGTTAAAATATCTTAAGAAAGACATTCATATTAATAAATGCCAGAGCTTTTAGAAACTAATTAACTGTAGTCAGCAAATACATTTAATCACCACAGGTGCAAAAACAAATGCATACTACAGACGTGTGATCAACAACAATAAAAGAATTGAGATGTGAAAGACTTATTGCTTTTATTAGGTCAACAATCGAACTATTTGAGGAAAGATGGGCTAAATGGGTTGAACTGATTAAAAACAACAGCATGTGTGCTTCCTCTCAGGCTTGCAAAATTCTACTTACCCAGCGAGACTAATATATTTTTGACAGGTGAGTAAAATATCATTAGTTTTTTTCATGAGCTTCCTCATCATGGTAAAATGTAAGGTAGTAAATTTTAGGCACAGGCTGGTAAATTTTCATGACAGTTTTGTAAGGCTGCTGTAACCAAGAACCTATTTTATTTCCATGTTTCTGTTCTGTTCTTTGGCTTTGTTTTCCTGACACCTGTGTTTTACTGCTTATGTTAAAAAAAATAATGGTCCTGTAGACAGTTTTGTTTATCTTTAATAAATAAAATTAGTTACTTTCAATAAAGGTATATTTTGACCTGCAGCCTACAGTCCCAGAGTGCAGTACTCACACAACCCCCACAAGCTCCTTACACATTATAACAGTAACACACATCATCCTTAAGGAAATACGTGTTGGTGGTAATTAACAGAATTTTCAAATAATATAATATAATCATTTCCAGGGCTTTAAAATTCCGTTCATTCACTGTCTGTAGCAAGTAAAAAATTCCCTGTAAGAGGCATAAAAAAAACCCAACAACCTTGCCTTGACCATTACATAACTTGCCAAATGTAAACCAGTTGTAGAATATAGTGCTGTCTTTCTAAGTCTCCAGACACATAGCTCCAATTCTGCTGCTGTGGCAGCTAATAGCTTTGCTGTTCATCTCAGTTGTCATTCAGAACCCTGTTTGCAGTCATGAAACTTAGAAGCATAGGTTAACTGCACTCTGCTACTGCTTGGGGAGTGGTGGGTGGGTCCGTGGACTTGTATGCAGGTGGGAGCAATAGAGGGGATAAATTAGGAAAAAAGAAATATGGTATTGACAGATATTTGATGGAGAAGTGGAAGTAGAATAGAGATATAGAAGTTATAGGGGAGGAGACAGGAAACACAATGTTGAAAAAGAGAAATAAGGGGTGAGCAAGGACAAGAGGAAATGACAAGATAGGAAAAGAGAACCATGATACACCTCTACCCCGATATAACGTGACCCGATATAACACGAATTCGGATATAACGCTGTAAAGCAGCACTCTGGGGGTGTGGAGCTGTGTGCTCTGGTGGATCAAAGCAAGTTCAATATAACGCAGTTTCACCTATAACGCGATAAGATTTTTTGGCTCCCGAGGACAGCATTATATCGGGGTAGAGGTGTAATAAAGAAAAAATGTTGTTTAAAAACAGAAAAAGACAAAAATTATAACAAAAGCAAGAGAGATGTATTAAATTATATTTTAAAGTTATTAAATAGGAAGTTGATTGACAATATATTGTCAAATATGGGCAATGTTTGTAATATTGTAAACATTTAAGCTAGGGACGCATCTGTCAGAAAATCAGAGGAGAAAGACCAGAGTGTTTTAGGCAATCACAGGATGACTCTGAGCCATCAATGTTATGTGACCATGAAAAAATGCAAATGCCATCCTTAGATGTATCTGGTGATGCATTTCCAATAAAGATAGGGAACTATTAATGTCAGTATATGAGATGCTGATAAAAACCCTAATGGAATGCTGTGTACAATTCTAATTACTCATGTTCAAGAAAGATGAATTCAAACTAGAACTGGCACAAAGAAGGGCTAGCAGGATGATCAAGGGAATGGAGAGCCTATCTTACGAGAGGAGACTAGAATAGGCTGAGAAGGGTTATGATTGCTCTCTGTACATATATAAGGACTGGGAACACACCTGGGAAGGAGAAGAGCTATTTAAACTAGAGGACAATGTTGGTACAAAAACAAATGGGTATAAACTGGACATGAATAAATTCAGGTTAAAAACTAGAAAATTTCTAACCATCAGAGGAGGGAGGTTCTGTAACAGCCTCCCTATAGAAGTAGTTGGGGCAAACAGCCTAGCTAGTTTTGTAATGGAGTTTGATAAGTTCATGAATGAGAGGTTTGTCTGCATTAGTAGGGGCCTGGACTTAATGACCCAAGAGGTCTCTTCCAGTCCTATATTCCTATGTTATTAAATACAATACACAGTGGAGAGTGCACAACTGAATGGTTCCTTTAAGTTGAGGGGACATGGCCTAAGGGTGTACGGAGGCGTATGTTTTCCTTGTTTAGCAAACTCTAGTCATCAGGATAGGGTGTGTTGGGTTAATTATTCCAACCCTGAACATATCGACCCCACATCCTCACTCCTAATGGTCCTCTATATTCCTGCCAGGACCCTAAGGATCTTACATATATTATTCAGTTCTGCTTTAAAAGGCCTCCTCCCTTCATATTCCTCCTTCAGGCCCAGCCTGGCTGCCACTATACTTCCATCTTAAAACTTAATGGGACTCCTCTTGGGACCTGTCAATGCTACTCCTTAAACGGCCAGAGGAGTCACTGTTGAGTGACATACAGCTCTCCCCTGGGATATGAATGTACTGCCTCTGCAGTCCAAAGGAGCAAGAGACTGGGACCCGGAATCAATACAACCCATTTTAACTAGCAAGAACCACCTAGTAATACCTTGTTTGTATTTCTTGAACGAGTGACACAAGAAACACTTATTTCATTCCTCACAGTAATTCACCACAATCAGAAGGAGCACAGTAAGGGCAACACCATCTCCCAGCTGCTGATTACATCAAAGGTTTGCAGCACAAATTCAATTTTATGATGTTAATCTCAGCCTGCCACTCAGAAATTTTCTCTGAGGGATATGATTTTTCTGTGGATTTCATTTTAAGAATGATTTTCTTCTTCTACAATCAATAAAGATATGTTTTCATCAAAAGACTCTATCTTGGTAGAATTCAATTGGCCATTTCAAACCCTTTTGGTGACATAATATTAATTAAAATAGTTTATGTTACACCTAAATTGGAAAATGGGGCAGTGAAAACAGCAGCTACTCAGAACACATGTACTTAACACACTAGTATGGTGTACAGTAGAATAATCTTCACTTCCTTGAGGTGGTCATGTTATTTTATAAATTATATCAATTTAAACTTACCAAAAAAAAGTAAATGCAAAATCAAAGAGTGTGTGAGACACAGTATAAGTTCTGGCCACCTCATCCCTAGACAATGAAGGCTTCACAGAAATTATTATCCTCTTAGCTAAACATTTATACAGCCATCAAACTTATATTTTTTGTAAGCTAATAAAAGAGACTCCTGCTGATTTTAATGAGAGTTCTCAGGGATTCTGTATTTATTTAACATGTAAATGTGGTTATGGAACCACAAACTATGTGGTTGTGGAACCACAAACATAATAAATAACTTGATGGAAAATAATTTCTCTCCATCATTGTTGCATTTGAGTGCTTTTTAACATCTACAGCAACAGCATGAAGTAGCTACAGAAAATGAAATATTCTTTTCTAGTAAAGTAGTGTAAATTCTCACAAGGGTATGAACTTTTGGTAATTCTTAAATGAGTAATGTCATGGAAGCCTTCTTGTATGGGACTCCATACAAGTTATTTATGTGCTGAAATAGCTTGCTTTAAAACCTTAATCAGGCTTTGCAAAATCCATTCAACAGTGTCAATAGGAAATCTTCTCTGATGAGCCAGGCCCATCTCTTCCTGCAAAATGAAAACGTTGATTCTTTAAGAAGGCCCACTCACATTGACTACAACTGGATCCGGATTTCATACTAATTTGATACCCATTGTACTTGTAAAGATGACTTTCTGAATGTTAACTGTTCCTAATGTGAACAGTGCTGTCTGCCTGAGTCTGCAGACAGGCAGCTCCACTGAATCTGCTGCTTATTATATCTGTTGTGTGGGCAGATACTTGCACCCATGCAAAGCCCCATTGACTTCAGTGGGACTATGCATGGACAAAAGGTTCTGCCAATATGGAAATGATTGCAGGATCAGGGCCACTGTTTGTAAAGTGCTGTGGAAAGACAAAGACTATTGAAGTGCTAACTATTACTATTATTCCCCAAGCCATGTCAGCCCATGGACTGAAGCAGAGTCATGTTTAATCTATGTTAGCTTTGGTAGAATTTCATTTTTATGTGGAATACTGGGATTCTAAAATGCATTAACCACAATTAAGCCTGCAAAACATGTCTGCAATTACGTTGTTTTAAAGTGAAAAGAAAGTCTTAGAATCCAACTAGAAGTCAAGAAGAAGTGGAGAATCTGAGAAAATAAAACTCCACAAAGTCTCATGAACAAATTGACAGGCAGTGCACAGCCAACTATGCTTTAAGGTAGTCAGAGTTTGTCTTCCTTAGGTGACCTTGGACTTATTTAGCACAAAAACCTGCTGATCAAATAGGTGGTGTTTTGGGTTCTGCTACACAATACCCAGTAATGTTGAAACAATAAACAAAACTGGAATCAGTTACAGAAAGGAAACAAAACAAATAAGCATTTTCCATACCTATTCAATGGCCTCTAATTAGTGGTATAATCACCTCTGATTAGTAATGTAATTAACTGTATCTTACTGAAGCTTTTCAACCCCAAAATTCCCCTTGTATTTTCATTTTGCTATTCATCCACCTTTGTGTATCTTCTCCAATATTAAATAGATGACTTCCCTGCACTGTTCTTTGTTACATGGCATACTACTGTTTAGTGTAAACATTTACCAGTGAGTTATTATACATACTTTGGAACCTACTTGTAAGCAGCTCAAATACAAAGAAACTCTGTTTAGAGTGAGGCAGAAAGAAAGTTCAAAATTGATTCAATGCACTGAATGTGCAGATTGCACTACTGGTTACAGTGAGAACCTGCTTATAGCGAAGGTGTTGTGTCAAGGGGAAAAAAACTTCACTAGAAAGGCCTACTAGTGTAATTGAATATGGTCATATTGACTAGCAAACTTCTCGAGCAGAAGTAATACACTACAATGAATGTCTGTGCTATTAAAGTTCCTAAATACCACATCATTGACATACTGACATGTCAAAACTTATCAAAATGGTTATAAATGCTCTGTTACTATCGCTAACACTGGTTTAAAAAAGTATCCTGACAGCACTGATGAATCAATGCAGTAACATCACAAGAGTTCACGCTGATCAGAGTAAATCTCATAGAGCAAACTCTCAATAAGAGCAACACAGAACCAGACCAGTTTAAAGGGGAATGGGCATCAACAATCAGCTATTTCAAATTGAATAGCATAGAATTATAACATGAAAATAATAAAATGGTAGTACTGTACAATACTTTCAAACCTGTGTGTACAAAGTTCATTTACCTAAATATAAAAGCCCTCATTTGGATTGTAGAAGAGGTTTTTCAAAGGAGTCTAGTGGATTTAGACACCTATAAAATAATGGAAGATATGAATCTAAATCCCCTACATTGCTTTGAGAATCCCAATCTAGATGTCTAACTTCAGGCACCCAAATATGAATATTACAAAACGATATAAATTATGGTATTTACCCTACATTCACATGGGTCCAAATCCTGAGGTCCTTACTCAGTTTTTACAGTCTTTACTTTGACAAAACTCCCACTGACTGCCATGAGGTTTTGCTCAAGGAATGAATAAAAAAGTGAGTAATGCAGTCAAGATCTGCACCTTAGAAAATCTGATTTACATAGCAGATTAAAGATCTAAAAACATGCTGCAAACCATGATCAGAGATATCTGGAGCAATGCTCTTCTTATCCACACAGAGGTGGAAAAAAAAACCCTACCAAACAAACAAAAACAAAATAATAGCACAAAAAATCTCATACCTGCCAGAAACGCAGGGTACTTTCCTACCCTCACAAAAATGCTTTGGGAAGCAAAAGCCTGTGATATGCCCCTAATAATGAGATATGTAGTTATTATTATTCTCATTATTAGTGCCTAACTGCGCAGAGGACCCGGTTAGGGATAAATATATAAAAAGACAGACTCTGCCCAAAGCCAAAGCACTTTCAGCCTGAGTAAAATGTTCTCCTATTGAGAACTATGCAACCCCCTGTAAAATATTCACAGATTTGCTAGATGTCTTACAGTTCTGAACGTCGGAGAAAGTGACTAAACAAACAACAAACTTTAGTCAGAAGCTGGTCCCCCATCTCTAACCTGTCGGTCTGGCACAGTGTGCAGGGCTGGCAAGAAATTGAGCTCCCATGCCCCCAAGCGCCCTGTCCCGCTAGCGGTGCAGGCTCTTCCTGGTGGACGCAGAGACTAACGGGGCCCCAAAGGGGCTTGAAAACGTAGGAGAGGGGGAATCTCACTGGAGGGGGGTGGCTGTCCCTGCAGGGGACAACGCGCGCAAGGGGAGCGCTCCCAGCTCGGATGCTGAGGGCAGCGCACGGGCAGAGCGAGCCTTACCTGCGGCGGCTCCCTGGGCCCGGGCCCAAGGCGGGACGCGGGAAGCCGGGAGGAGGGGACGGGGTGCGGAAGAAGAAAGCGCAGCTCGGTTTTATGCCGGCTCTGGAGCGGCTGCACCCTGGCCTGACCCCGCCTTGGCTGCGGACCGGCCGCCGCCGGCCTCCTGCGCTAGAGGTGGCCCCAGTGCGGCAGGAACTTGCTGTCCCTGCTCCTGACCGGCGGGAGAGGCGAGCCCGGCCAAGGCCCGGGACTTGGGCACTAAGCCCGCCCCGGGAGGAGACTGGGGCAAAGTGGGGAACGGGGCTGCACTGGGGGCTGCACACGCCCGCCCCCCGACACACACACACTGAGCTCCACGAGCCGAGAGCAGGCTCCCGCCGGCAGGGTGGGCAGCCAGCGAGGTGTGCCCAGGGCAGGCCTGCGAGGTAAGAGCTTCCCGCCTCTCCCAGTCACACTGCCCCCCTTGCTGCAGCTTCGGCAAGAGACTTGGCAACAATCTGGCCTATTTCTGAAATGGTAATTGGGCTTTGTATGCAGTGCAGTGGTAGCCCTGTCGGGCCCAGGATATTACAGAGACAAGGTGGGTAGGCAGCAGACAGTCCTGTGGCACCTTTAAGACTTACAGATGTATTGGAGCATAAGCTTTCATGGATGAATACCCACTTTGGATGCAAGGTGGGTAGGGTTGCCAGTTCTGGTTGGATGTATTCCTGGAGGTTTCATCACATGACAAAACATTTAATTGAATATTAATCTTTAATTCCTGGAGACTCCAGGACAATGGTGTTAGCACGTCTTCACTAGCAGCTTGTGTGGTCGCGGTGCAGCGCTGTATAAAAAACCACCTCCACGAGGGGAATAGCTACCAGCGCTGAGAGCGCGGCTGTCTGCCACTGTCTGCACTGGCACTTTACAGCACTGAAAGTTGCAGCGCTCAGGAGGGTGTTTTTTCACACCCCTGAGCAAGAAAGTTGCAGTGCTGTAAAGTGCCAGTGTAGGCAAGGCTTAAGTGAGGTAACTTCGGCTAGTGTGAGAGACAAGCTTTCACAGCCACAGAACTCTTCAAGTCCTGGGAAGGTACTCCCAGTGCCACAGCTAAATGGGAGTTGGTACAGATAGTTTAGCATAAGCAGTTAGCACATAATCTAAGGGACCATTCAAGGCTGAGTAGCCCACTAACACATCTGCAGTTGTTGGACAAAAAGAAGGAGTGTGATAAATGGAGGGGGGTGGGGTAGCTCCCTTTTATGGACACCCACCCAGCCAGTTAGCTATACAATTCCTCTTAGTAGCTGTTCTCTACTTGCTTTACCTGTAAAGCAGGGGTCGGCAACGTTCGGCACGCGGCTCGCCAGGGTAAGCACCCTGGCGGGCCGGGCCAGTTTTATTTACCTGC